>NC_053024.1:602749205-603049192 GCF_003073215.2 Triticum urartu | reverse complement strand
GCTCTGCCGGCGTAGAACATAAGCAAGTAGGAAGGAAAAGCGTAAATTTCAAGGAATTCAAAAGCAAATATTACAGTCCACACTGTTATCTCAATGCCAAACGCAAGTTTAAACGCCTCCCCGAGGCATGATACATGTGCGGGAATTAAAGGTAGGACAGGAGCCACAACGGAGTCACTTGTCGGCGGTGGAGCAGCGCGGAGTGGGTTCGCCTCATGGAGCAGCGGGGTCGGCAGCGCCTTGCTTCAGCTTGGTGCTGAAGGCCCGGAACTTCCCCAGTAGAGCCTCCGCGCGACCCTTCACGGCCTCGGCAGCGGCAGCGGCACGCTCGCCGCTTACTGGCTCCAGCAGGCTGTCAAGGTCGACGCCGGGATTGCGAAGGTAGATGTGGGTGAGGACCCGCGTCAGCGCTGCAGAAGATAGGACACGCGCCTCGGCCTCGGCCGTGGGGCCAAGGCCAAGGGCGACATCTTCAAGAGCGCGAACCAGGAAGGGAAGCAGCTTGGCGGGGCCGTCCTCGGCGCCAGCCAGCGGGCTCTCCAGGCCGCTGTCGTAAAGCATCCTCGGCGAGGAGCGAGCCTTCGCCTCCATCTCCACGAAGGCCACGCGGTCCTCGGCAAGAACCTGGGCCTTGTCGTCCAGCTCGACCTTCCTCGCCCCCAACTCCTGCTCCAGCGCGCCTAGGCAGTCACGGCGCCTCCTGAGCTTGACCTCCCTCTCCTTGACGGCCGCCTCGCGAGCCTTCACGCCTTCTTCCTGCTCTTGGCGAAGGCGGGCCTCTTTCGCGAGCTGGTCCCGCAGGCCCTGCAGCTCGTCCTCCAGCGCCTTGCAGCGACCACGGACGTCGACCACCTCCCCCAGGGCTGCGTCACGAGCAGCCTTCGCCTCAAGGACGGCCTGCCTCTCCTCATCGCAAGCCGTCGAGGCCTGGACCAGCGCCGCCCGAATCGAAGTGTCGGAGCGAATCCATCCTGAAGCCAGCTCCAAGCGCTCGGCCACCAAGCGAGGGTCGGCGCCAAGAAGATCCTGCCGCAGCCGGTCCAGCTCAGCAGCAGCATGATCCAGAACGGCAGGAGGAGTCGGAGAGACAGCAATCGGTGGAGTAGGAGGAGAAGGCGGCAGCGCGACCACAACATCCTAAGGCGGAGCCTGCTGCGCCCCAACGGTTGTAGTGGCGGCAGCAGGCAAAGGCACCTCGAGAGTCACTTGGGCCATGGGAGCTGAGCTTACCCCAGCCGGCTCAGCCAGGCCTCGCGAGGACGACCGGGCAGGAGAAGCCCATGTGTCGCGGTCACCTTCCTTCGCGGGTAGAGGCGCTGCCACGGATGGAACCTCAGGAGCTCCCTTCGGCTTCTTTGCTGCGGGCGCCAGCCTGTCCAAGAGATGTGGACGTCAAGCCTCAGCAGCAGAACAAGAAATAAAGACAAGAATCAAGCGCTTATGGGTCGTCGCCAGTGAGCTCAGGCAGCCTCCGACCAAATTTGAAGCCTGAAAGCCGGCTAGAAGGGTCAACCTTGGGAAGCTCGGGAGCGGAAGGTGCGTCTGCGGTCTGCCTTGGGGCCGGGGCAGACCCGCGGGAGATCAGCCCGGTCCTGTCCTTCTTCGGGATCGGGGGCAAGCTCCCGCCGCCCTGCTCGTCATCATCCTCGTCGTCATCGCTTGGAGAGAGGCGAAGAGCGCAGGACCTGCACCGGGGGAGGGGGCCCTCGACTCTCCGTCAGTCGCCTCGGAGTCAGGCCCTTTTTCCCGCTCCCCTCCTTCCTCCTCTTCGCTGGAGTCGTCGGAGGACACGTCCAACGATTCCCCGGGAGTTTCCATGGGCACGGGCCCGTCCCCGTTGAAGACGGGCATGGACTCCACTACTTGCTCCCAGTCATCGCGGAGGAACAAGGGCGTAGGAGCGCCCTCCAACCTCGCCACATCGCCCCTGACCGGAGATTGGAGGACCGCAGCCAGATCTTCGTCGGCCAAGGCCGCAGGGCTCGGATGGGGCCTCCACATCGGAAGTGAGTACTGCCGAAGCGGAGCCAGCTAGTGCTCCAGGAATTCCCTCAGCAGCGACGCGCCGGTCAGCTTCGCCGCCGCCATGTTGGCCGGCCTCAGATCCGCGTCCATCTTCTCCAACACCAGCTTCACGCAGGGGTCCGCGAGCTCCGCTCGACCCCAATCGCTGGAGCTCGTGGGTTGCTCCGTGGGAAAGATCAGCCGAGGGTGGATGCGCCCAGCATCTGCCAAGACCCAGTTGCTCCTGAAGCCCTCAATCCTTTTCCCGGGGTTCAAAATGGCAATGGCGCCACCGTACGCGATGAAGCTCGCGCACGCGGAAGCTGGACCGCGAGAGGTCCGGAGGTAGAAGTAGTGGCGCAGCAAGGCCACTGAGGGCTGCACCCCTACGTGAGCCTCGCAGTAATAGGCGAAGATTGCCAGGAGAAGGACGGAGTTGGGGTGGAGATGCAGAGCCTATAGCTTATAATGGCGAAGGATAGAGAAGAAGAACTCGGAGAAGGGAGGCACCAGGCAAGAAGGAATGGCGCTTACAAAGAATGGATAGAAGGTGCTCCCTTGGCCCTCAGGGGTGGCGGAGCCAGCCTTGAACACCTTCGCCCCGTCGATGCCCTGCACCGCCGCCATCCGGCGCAACCGGGCGAGGCTCGCCTCTGACACGTTCGGCAAGTCCAGGGCAGACGAGTACCAAGCTCCAGCCGGGGACTGACGAGGCGCCATGGCTTCCTAGGTCAAGCAGTTGGAGTAGATCTGGAAATTTTGGAGGAAGGAAGGAGAGGCGCAAGAAAGGGGATCTGAGCAGCAACCGGAGAAAGCAAAAAAAGCAAAGCCTAGGCAGATGTCGCTCCCTTATCAACTCGCGCGGTTGCTGAAGCGCCCACGTCCAGTCAACCGCCACGCGGCGCCCAAGGCCGCAGGCTGTTAGGTCCTGCGGCGCTTCGCTCTTGCCCTTTCGCCTCCCTGCACGGCCAAGTCCGGGCGCGCCTTGGGCCCGGGGGCTACTGTCGGCGTTCTGGGAACGGGGGTCCCCAGACTTGCCTGCCTGTGGCCTGCGGTGTGGCTCAAAAGGGGGCCCAGCATGGCCCATCTTCATCAACACAGACCCAAGACCCTCGCGAGGGGCCAAGCCTTGCAGGGCGGACGACACGGAGCTTCCTCAGGCACGGCCTCATCAGGCTGGCTCGCGAGGAGGCGGAGAAATCAAGGCGAGGTACCTCACGAGGTTCCCGTGACGCAAGCCATGACGACCAAAGGCGCCAGGCGGGCGCCAGCTGTGCAGTGTCCTCCTTTCCTCTTTGGTGCAAAGGGAGCAAGCGCAGGCGAGAGCATCAAGCAAAGGCACCCATTTCGGTGCAACGAGACCAAGACTAGTCCAACGGCAGGGAGAAAGTCATTGTGGAGCCCAAGCCAGCGTCACCACCAGAGCCTTTGGCAGGCGAGGACCAACTTTAGTCAGGATAAGTGTACCAGATGTTCCCCTTCAAAATGGCCAATTGTTTGCGCCCTTCCCGCTCAATATTTGGGAAGAGGCCCAGGACCTTTGCCTATAAATAGGACTAGCCACCCCCAGGGTAGAGGGGCAATCAAGAAGGGAGAATCTAGAAGCCAAGAGAGAAACTAGCTAGGATCGGATCGAGTAGCATCACACACAGAGAGAGAGAGAGAGAGAGAGAAGGGCGGCTGAACTCCTCCTAGCAGTTCATCCCCCCAACCAAGAACAGACCCTCGCGAGGTTGTTCTTCCTTGTATTGCTCATCATCATCAGCCCAAGAGGCAATCCACCACACCACACACTAGAGTAGGGTATTACACCACAACGGTGGCCCGAACCAGTATAAACCCTGTGTCTCTTGTGCTGTTCTTTCCATAGCTTAGATCTTAGCGAGGCGGAGGGGTACAGGTAGGTGGAAGGTGAAATCTCCGCGCACACCCCAGTGTTCGAACCTCAAGGGTCTGCCGGAACCCGAAATCCGACAGTAGTTGAGGGTTTTGGAGCATATCACTAAGCACTTTGAGCAAGCAAGCCATTAAGCAACACCTCATCCCCTCTTGATAGTATTGGCTTTTCCTATAGACTCAATGTGATCTTGGATCACTAAAATAGAAAATGTAGAGTATTGATCTTGAAGCTTGAGCCAATCCTTTGTCCTTAGCATCTTGAAGGGGTTCCACATCCTCTAGTCCATGCCACTCCATTGCTGAACTTATCTGAAACATACTAGGTAAAAGTGTTAGTCCAACAAGAGATATGTTGACATTAATTACCAAAACCACCCAGGGAACACTTGTGCTTTCAGGAGCAAGCAGAGAGCTTCCCCAATCCCTCCAAGGGGGAGCGGGTATGCCTTGTCCCTTACTTACTGAGGGGACTCGGATTTCCAATTCATCCATTCCTCCGCGGACTCCTGCAGTTTTACGGCCTCCAGTTGCATAATTTCACCCCTGCTTCCATATTACACATCGCCGGCTATGTTGCCATTTGCGAGTAGTTTTTGGGCTGCGAGGATCATTTCGAGCTCTGGAAAAGGCTATTCTGTTTGTGCCCCGCACACAGAAGGGGGTCACTTTATCAAGTGGGCGGAGCCAAAATATGGCGCACCGCCGAGACCGGATACCCGTCCGGTACTCCAAAGAAGATGTCCGAAGACTGGCCTTCAGAGTGGTTTTACATGGAGGACGTCCATCTTCCAGACCCTGTTCGGTGTGGTCTTCCTGAGTTCGACAATGCTCCTCTGAAGAAACGTCAAAATTGGCGCCCACGGATCCCCCGGGAGGAAGATAACAGAGAGGTCCTTTATCTGATGAACCGGATAAAAGCGCTAGCTCAATCAGGGTTGACAATAATCGAGGTTATGTCAATATGCATAATGCGGGGGTGCAACCACTTCAATATCGAGGGCACCCTGTCGGTGTCAAAACCGGCGGATCTCGGGTAGGGGGTCCCGAACTGTGCAACTAGGCCGGATGGTAACAGGAGGCAGGGGACACGATGTTTTACCCAGGTTCGGGCCCTCTTGATGGAGGTAAAACCCTATGTCCTGCTTGATTAATATTGATGATATGGGTAGTACAAGAGTAGATCTACCACGAGATCAGAGAGGCTAAACCCTAGAAGCTAGCCTATAGTATGATTGTTGTTCTGTATGTTGTCCTACGGACTAAAACCCTCCGGTTTATATAGACGCCAGAGAGGGTTAGGGTTACACAAAGTCGGTTACAATGGTAGGAGATCTACATATCCGTATCGCCAAGCTTGCCTTCCACGCCAAGGAAAGTCCCTTCCGGACACGGGACGAAGTCTTCAATCTTGTATCTTCATAGTCCAGGAGTCTGGCTGAAGGTATAGTCCGGCCATCCAGACACCCCCTAATCCAGGACTCCCTCAGTAGCCCCTGAACCAGGCTTCAATGACGACGAGTCCGGCGCGCAGTTTGTCTTCGGCATTGCAAGGCGGGTTCCTCCTCCAAGTACTTTGTAGAAGATTTTGAACACAAAGATAGTGTCCGGCTCTGCAAAATAAGTTTCCACATATTGCCATAGAGAGAATAATATTTACACAAATCTAATCTGCTGACGTATTCCGTAGTGTGACGCACAACGGCCAAGCCTTTATTCGAATCGTTTTACTATCCCACCTCAGCGCGTCATGCGAGGTGGTTTCCTTGGCACGTCTTGTTAAAGCAGAGATCGTGTCCCCTTATTCCGGGATTCTCATCAATACGGGCATGGGTAACCCAACCACTTCTAGGACTCCTAGACTATAGGCAAGTCCAAACGGAGACGGAGAGGATGCTTGATATTCACCCTCTTTATAAAGGGACAAGGCTTTTATTTTTTCCCTCACGTGCTCAATCGAATCCTTCCCCCACCTCAAGCTCAAACACCCAAAGTTCAGGTCAGGTGCTCCGAACCGTCAATCATGTCTGGATCTAGCCTTCAAGGCCGATGGGTGCCTTCCTCCGTCACGGAAGAAGACATCAAAAAGTTGAGGGAGGCCAGATATCTGACCGCCGAGGTTGTGCATCGGCTGCCTGCCCGAGGGCAGGCCGTCCCCTCCCCCAAACCCAACGAGAGCGTCGTGTTTGTCTCCCACTCCCTCCGAGGTCTAGGCCTTGCTCTGGATCCTTTCTTCAGGGGTTTGATGTTTTATTATGGGCTAGACTTCCATGATCTAGCTCCGGACTCCTTTCTTCATATCACGACATTTATTGTCGTGTGTGAGGCCTTCCTCCGGGTTACCCCTCACTTTGGCTTGTGGCTCAAGACCTTTGAAGTAAAGCCGAAGATGATCGAGGGGCAACATTCAGTGTGTGGAGGTGCCTCAATATGCAAGATGACAGGAGCTCCATGGCCCAAAGGTTCCATTCCAGAGGTGTCTGAATTGTGGCAACAGGAGTGGTTCTACATCACGGCTCCTAGAAGTGCCAAGTGGGCGGCCGCCCCTGTTTTCCGCTCGGGCCCTCCACCACAACTGATGTCATGGATCAGCAGAGGTCTGAGCTGGGGTCCAGCCAAGGACGTGCCTATACTGCAAATCCGCATTCGAGATCTCTTCAATGGAGATTTTAGTTTGGTTGCGGTAATACAAGTTATGCTGGTTCGTCAAGTCCAGCCTTGCAAACGTCGGCCCCTTCGCTTGTGGGAGTTCAATCCTGAGGGACCGCGTGTCATCCAAAATTTCCTCGGCCTGACGCACAAGGAGATGGACAAGTCATTCTTCGGACCTCAGGTAGAGTGTCCGGAAATCACCGAGGACGTGGGCCTGAGCAGTAACCGCGCCGCCGAACAAGTAAGGAATCTTCCGGCCGAACATACTATCTCTCATTTGTTACAAAGTTATTTCTGAGAGTTTTCTTTTTGACCAGGACTGGCTAACAAAGGCGAAGTTGATTCGGTGTTCGGCCCCCCTCCCTGAGGGTTTGGACAATCCGGTATTGGAAAAGATGCTCCAGGTCGCACCTTGCCCGGAGCCCTTGAAGGAAGATACTGGGAAGGATAATACAGGCAGACGCGGTCCCCCAACGCTGCCCATTCTAACCGAGGGAGCGAGCGTCTCCATGAAGGAAGACGACCGGAGGAGGAAAAGGACTACGCCCGGGGATTCGGACGCCGAAGCTTCCAAACGGGAGAAGAAGTCTCCCACAGAGGGTCCTACCTTGGGGGGTGCTTTTGCCGCACAAAGTCCGCGGGGGGATCAATTCTCCAGCAAGTCATAAGTGACCCGAAATACTTTAATAGTACAGGTATGCCATCTTTTTCTTCTGAGAAAATAACCACCGCATATATCTTTGCAGTTCGGGCCTTAGCCCCTCTCAAATGAGCTCGTCTTCGGGGGATCTTCTTCCAGAGATGATGGAGAGAGAAACGCCCCCTCCGGACTCCTCCGCTCCGGAAGCAGGCGACCCCGAAGTGTCGTCGTGGAGGGCCTCTCCGGGTCCGGTGAGGCCAGAAGGTAATCCCATTGACCCCCGAAGCTCCCAGTGTCCGGCTCCCGAAGAGAGCGGAAAAAAGAGTCTGGCACCGTCTGGTGTGCGATCGGATGTTCTGAGGGAGTTGGTGAGGCGAGCGGCCATCTCAGATGAACACCGTGTGCTGATGAATACAGTGATGGAGATAATCTCCTCCGCCGAAAGCGGATTGCATGAAGCTTTTATGAGTCTACTGACAGACTTTGAGGTACGTAAAATAATGTATGATAGTCCTGCACATGCTAGGTGTTCCCTATGTAGATAGTAGCCCCTGAGACTCTGGTTGTCGTCGGAAACGACAACGAACAGAGGATCATATTCCCAGGTAATAGCCATACTGCCTCTATGTGCAGGTGATGGAAGCTCCGGTGGCTAGCCGGACTAGCGAGTTTGCCCATTTAGAACGGCAGTTGGAAGCGGCAGACGCCGACATCGAGCTTGTTAATAAAAGCCTTGACGAGGCACAGGGTAAGTGTCAATATCTGGTAAACGCCACATAGAAAGAGCAACATGACGCCAGTATCTTAAATATGTTGTGACTGTAGATGGAGCTGCCACTATTGAAGCCTTGCGGGCAGAACTTGCCCGAGCCAAGGAACAAGCGAGGTTAGGTAATGCGGATGCTGTGAAGGCGGCCGAAGAGTTGCAAGCCGAGAAGGCCGCACATGGCGAGACCTGAGACAAGATGGCCAAGATGGCTGTGGAATTAAAAGCCGCCGCCGACCGTTGCCGGGTTCTCGAAAAGGAAAACCAAGCGAAGGCATCGGACCTTGAGAAGGCTGCTATGACAAAAAAGGATCTCCGCTCTGCTATGAGGGCAAAGAAGGAGGAGCTGCGGGAAGCCGGGGATATTGTAGCTGGGAAATCCTTTATGTTGCAGAGGAAGTTGGGAGATCCACGGTATGCCTCTCTGGATCAGCTGTGGAGTTTGGAGGATGTGTATATGGATTTGGCGGCGAGCGCTGCCGATGCGGCCAAGTACTTCCAGAGTCAGACGGACCGTGAAGTGGACCAGCTATTTTGGACACAATTCCATTCCCCCGAGCGTCCGCTTTCATTGACTGACCAATTAGCCGAATGGGCCGAACTGAATAGGTTGTCCGGACTCGCCATGAGGTCTGTTGTGGATCAGCTATGGCCGGAAAGGCCAAAACCGAACAGCTATTTCAGCTTGGTGCAGCAGCTCCTTGACGTGGTGCCGCGCATTAATGCGATGAAGAGGTCGGCGTGCATAGAGGGCTCACGGATGACCTTTGCCCGTGTTAAAGCACACTGGGCGGAGATGGATGCTACCTCTGTTGCAGTGCGGGGTTCGGCCATAGGTCGAATGGCTGGTGAGCACTACTTTGAAGAAGTTCTTGAGGGTGCTCGTTTGATAGAGACCCGGTGCTCAAAAAATATTATGTTTGAGTGATATGTAATCTCATTGTAAGCGAAATGCTTTTATAAATTTTTATAAGGCTATTTTTATACTTTTGCCTGAAAGTAATATGATGCCTCCTGGGCGGCCGTTTATGTATACATGTGTATAACCTGAAAGATTGCAGACGTCGGCTTCAACCCCCACGCATATAATGCAGAGGTGCTCGCAAAAAACACGCGTTCACACTTAACCCAATGTCTTGGTCCTATTAAGGAGGTGATAGCGGAGCGAGCGAGGCAACCGGACTATAATGCTTTAGCACTTTCACTTAGCCATAGGAGTTTGACAGTGGGGCTACTAGATAGCCCCTGGTGGCTCCGCACTCTCCCGATCCCGGGGTGCGTACATGCCTGGCCGGAAAACAGCCCTTCGTTAAGGCGGAGGAATTCTAACATTCCAACAGGTCATCGAGTGGTTGACCAGTCTCATGCTATATCATGATAGTCAGTTTTCGGCTTTCTCTACTGAGGTGCTCGTCCGGATGAACCAGGGCACAATCGCAGTAGTTCTCCTGGTGCTACCTTAGCCGGTAAAGCGGAATGTAAGGCACCAAAACACAGGAGCCAGGCAAACCCAACATTTGACCAAAGACAATGATTCAGAGCTGATGCATATAGGGCCAAACTCGCGACGCCGAACACTCCCTAAGGTATTTGGTCTTTGTGGTATACACCGGGCCTAAATAATGGCCTTTGTAAGAAGCCCCTTGTGTCCAGGTACGTGCATTGTTCTAGCGTGGCCACATGCCAAGACGTCAGCATCCTTCTCAACGGTGGATATGTGTCAACAAGAGACAGTAAAAGAGGTTTACGCAGGGTCTTAATCTAAAAAGAATCCTTGGAGCGGGTCCCTGCTGCACGTCTGCGCCTGTGTCTCCGTTGTGCCGTATCCTGGACGGGTGTAGCACGATGATCATATGTAAAACAGAGGAATTTAGGTGAAAAAGTTGTCGTGCAAAAAGATAGTTTTTAAAGAAACCATGTATAATTCAAGATGAGAAAAAATTGCCACTTGTCTGCGCGCGTTGAGCCCCTTGTATTGACAAATAGGGGTGTGACCACTTATTCGGTATAAATAGCAGTGCCGGACTTGATTAATTGTGTCTGAGGTCTTGACGACCTATTGGATGCTTTCGCCGGTCCGGGCGCCTTTAGTGTGCGGCTGCTAGGGCAGCCGCACTCTCTTCGGCACGCAGAGATCGCTTGATATTTCCGTTCACTGAAATGATGCCACGTGGACTGGGCATCTTGAGTGTGAGGGAGGCGTAGTGTGGTATTGCATTAAAGCGAGCAAAAGCTTCGTGTCCGAGCAGTGCTTGATACCCCCTTTGGAATGGAGCGATGTGGAAGGTTAAATGCTCGCGACGGAAGTTATCGGGGGAGCCGAATATAACTTGTAGTAGGAGGGAGCCCGTACAACGAGCCCCTGGGCCTGGCGTTACTCCTTTAAAGGTAGTATTGCTATGGTGAATTTTTGTTGGGTCTAACCCCATCCCGCGGATTGTATCCTGATATATTAGGTTTAGATTGCTGCCACCGTCCATCAAGACTCGTGTGAAGTGATATCCGCAAATTACTGGGTCTAATACCAGGGCAGCCCATCCTGCGCGTCGGATACTTGCTGAGTAATCGCGATGGTCGAAAGTGATCGGTTGAGACGACCAGTGGCAGGACTTCGCGGTGACAGGCACTTGGGTATATTTTCCTGGGAGTGCCGCGTTGTTTTTTCCCTTGATCACGTGTAACACATTTACTGTTTTGACTTCTGGTGGAAATTTCTTTTGTTCCCTAGTGTCTTACTTGGGAGACTCGTCCTCGTCTGCACTTGGTGTATCCTCCCCCTTGTGTACGGCGTTAAGCTTGCCGGACTGCTTGAAGACCCAACATTCTATATGGGTATGATTAGCAGGTTTACCAGGGGTACTATGGATCTGACATACTTGGTCCAGAATTTTGTTGAGGCTCGACAGTTCATCCGTGGTGCCTTTAGAGGGCGGCTTTTGCTGACCTGGCCGAGAGCTTTTGAATCCGGCGTTTACTGTCGTGCCCTTCGTGTTGTCTTCTTTATTCCGGCGTTTGTTATTGCTGTTGCGTCGTGTTTTCCCGTTTCCATCTCTAACTTCAGATGTACTGGGGTCACTGGTGCTGCATCTGGCTAACCAGTTGTCCTCACCCGCGCAAAAGCGGGTCATGAGGCTTGTTAATGCGGCCATCGTTCTCGGCTTATTTTGGCCGAGGCATCTGGCGAGCCATTCGTCACGGACGATATGCTTAAAAGCTGCCAAGGCTTCGGTGTCCGGACAGTCGACAATGTGGTTCTTTTTAGTAAGAAACCTGTTCCAAAGCTTTCGGGCTGACTCTCCGGGCTGTTGAGTTATATGACTCAAATCGTCCACATCCGGAGGTCGGACATAAGTCCCTTGAAAATTTGCCCGAAAGGCGTCTTCAAGCTCTTCCCAACTTGCAATGGAGCTTTCGGGGAGGCCTTTAAGCCAGTGACGAGCTGGCCCTTTGAGCTTGAGGGGTAAGAACTTGATGGCGTGGAGATCATCTCCTCGAGCCATATGGATATGAAGGATGTAGTCCTCAATCCAGACCCCAGGGTCTGTTGTTCCGTCGTATGTCTCTATGTTTACGGGTTTGAATCCCTCTGGAAATTCATGGTCCAGCACCTCATCGATGAAACATAGGGGCTGTGCGGCACCCCTGTAGCTGGGTGTACCGCGTTGTTCGGATGTTTGTTGTGTTGCATTGTATGCTGGGGCGCGCTTGCGTGGTCCATAGATGGATCTTGTTGCGCCATCCTTTGGGTGCAAGCCCTCGCATGGGTCGCATGTTGTACTGTGAGTGGCGTTGTACGCTGCTCTGTGTTGGCAGAGGGGTCGTCTATCCGGCCAGGTGGCTGCTTTGATATTTGGTTGTGGGGGGTCTGAGGCCTCCTCATCGAATTCAGGTAGCAGCTTCCGCTTTGGGTAGCTCTTGGAGGGGCGATTGTCGCCGTACCTCGCTGTTGTGTTGAATATTTTACTCCATCTGATTTGGAGTGTCTCTTGCGCAGCCTTGAGCCTTTGCTTCTGCTTTTTAAGACTCCTCGCAGTGGCAACAAACCTTTTACGGGCGTTCTGCTGCTCCGGGTGCCTGTCCGGCGTTATGTCGTCCGGACCATTATCCTTGATAGAATTTGTTTGTTCGGTTTGATTATCCGGATTGCCGTTGTCTGGCAGCGGTTCGCCCTGCTCCAGCGCTGGGTCTGTGTGATCGTTATTTCTGTCGAGGCGGGATTTGGGGCGGCGCTTGCGTCGCCGCTTTGACTGCTTCTCGAGGGAACAAGCCTTTGGTGCGTCCTTCCGCTCCTCGTCGTCATCTTTTGGTGCGTCCACCATGTATATGTCATATGACGAGGTGGCTTTCCAGGGCCCAACAGGCACTGGTTCTTCATCGTCTCCTTCATCGGCGTCCATACCGTCGATGTCTTCAGAGTCGAAGTCGAGAATGTCGGTTAAATCATCGACAGTGGCTACAAAGTGGGTGGTGGGTGGGCTTTGAATTTCTTCATCGTCCGTATCCCAACCTTGCTGACCGTAGTCTGGCCAGGGCTCTCCTGATAAAGAGAGAGACTTTAGTGTCTTCAGAATATCGCCGAAAGGCGAGTGCTGAAAGATGTCCGCGGCAGTAAACTCCATGATCGGCGCCCGATCGGATTCGATCGGCAGGGGCGCGGAGGGTTCGGAGTCCAGAGAGGAGTCCGACTCCTTGGAGTCACGAGTCTCGCGGAGTGCGGGGCTGGTGTTCGGCTCGATCGTCGTTGGGATCGCAGCCCCCGAGGCGGCGTCCAACCACCTATCCTCGATTGGCGCAGTTGGCTCTGAATTAAGGGTCGAAGCCGATGCGGGTGCGGCCTCCAGGGCACTGTTCGGCGACAGAGCTAGATCATGCTCGTCGTGACAGTGCGGTGCGCTCGGCAGTGACTCGAATCCGTCGAAGATCAAGTCCCCGTGGATGTCAGACGTGTAGTTTAAACTTCCAAATCTGACCTGACGGCCAGGGGCATAGCTTTTGATCTACTTCAGATGGCCAAGTGAATTGGCCCGCAGTGCGAAGCCGCCGAAGACGAAGATCTGTCCGGGGAGGAAAGTCTCCCCCTGGACTGCATCGCTATTGATGATCGTAGGAGCCATCAAGCCTGACGGCGACGACACAGAGGAACTCTCAATGAAAGCACCAATGTCAGTGTCAAAACCGGCGGATCTTGGGTAGGGGGTCCCGAACTGTGCGTCTAGGCCGGATGGTAACAGGAGGCAGGGGACATGATGTTTTACCCAGGTTCGGGCCCTCTTGATGGAGGTAAAACCCTACGTCCTGCTTGATTAATATTGATGATATGGGTAGTACAAGAGTAGATCTACCACGAGATCAGAGAGGCTAAACCCTAGAAGCTAGCCTATAGTATGATTGTTGTTCTGTATGTTGTCCTACGGACTAAAACCCTCCGGTTTATATAGACACCGGAGAGGGTTAGGGTTACACAAAGTCGGTTACAATGGTAGGAGATCTACATATCCATATCACCAAGCTTGCCTTCCACGCCAAGGAAAGTCCCTTCCGGACACGGGACGAAGTCTTCAATCTTGTATCTTCATAGTCCAGGAGTTCGGCTGAAGGTATAGTCCGGCCATCCGGACACCCCCTAATCCAGGACTCCCTCACACCCCCTGTGGTGTTTTAACGGGGAAGACGATGCCACCTGTTGCGGGCGCAAGGGACCGGACTCACCTGCTGCTTTAACAAAAGTTTTGTCCGAGTTGTTCAAGGGAGAGGAAGAGGAGTTCATCCACATTAAACCACAGGACGGATTCTCCATGTACAACCCTCCAAGTTGGGTGAGTTGTACCCTTTTCACTCTCAACCTTCCCGCACTCTTCATCGTAGGTACTCACCTTGCCATTTCACGGCAGGAACTGCGAAAAGCGATAAAGGAGGTCAACAGCCCAGCTCCACAACCTGAGGACCCTGGCCGGGCCCTCGATCCCGGACTTGAAGAGGATCCGGACATATTCGTGGAGCTGATAGATAGGCAATTCTATCAATTGAGCTGCGATGACACCATGGTGGCCATAACGGCCGACTATCCGGGACAACTCCCTGCGTCGCACGTAAGAAAAACCAAAGTCCCAACTCCCAAAAAGGATCCCCTTTTATGCACTTCGCCTACCGTACATGTCTGGTGTCTTACAGGGAAGGCCTTCGGGACGCCGTGCCGAACCTGCGGCAACTCGCCAACAAGAGGCACCGAAGCTGGGTAGGCAAAAAAGGAAGGCGGTCAGGACGGAGACGCCATCACTGAGGTATAACACAAAACCTCATTCCATGGTCGTCATTTTTCTTAAAATATAACGACATTCGTGTTTCCTAGAAAAACGCCCACCAGACTATATCCGGAGAGGCTGCCGATCACGCCTCGACCAGTCGTGCTCCAGGGCTATACATAGAGGCGGAAGCTAACGTGAGACAGACGCCGGATGTTCCTCCTACAGAGGATGCAGACGGACTATCCGCTATGAATTCCGAAGTGGAGAGCGCCATGAATCACAGGCGTCGCCGGGCCGTACTCCGTGACGCTTGTTTCTCACCAGAGGCATTTGATGCCTTCAATTCTAGAGACGTGTACATCCGTGCTGCTCAAAATGGTCTAGCCAGAGCCACGGATCAGTATGTAAGGGATATACGGGTAAGTAAATCTGACGATTATATGTATTAGTAGCCCCTGAGACTTGAAACAGTTGACAGAACTGATTTAAGGATCATTTATTTGAGTAGGCTCTTACGGAGAAGAATTCCCAATTGTCTCAAGAGCTGGAAGAGTACAAGGCCCAGCTAGGGGCCGCTGTTGCCGCGTTGAGGGAGTCCGAGAAGGGTCCCTATGGTAACACATGTTTCCCTTGCAAAGAAGACAGGTACCAGGTAGTATGCGGCATGTATGCAAATCTAACAATAGATGTTGCAGGTGACCCCGGAGTGAGTCCGGAAGACGTAGTGGTGAATGCGGCACGTGTTGATCGACAGCTAAATGCTAGTGAGCGCGTGCTTACGCGAGTCAGGCAGGAGAAAAACAATCTCCAAGACGCCAATACCCGGCTGGGCGAGGAACTGAAAGATGTCCGGGCCCAGCTGGCGGGCTCCGTAAAGGAGAATAAGCAGCTTTGGCGCGGCATTTTTAGTAAGTGCTTGAACGAACTTTTAAAGGAGTTCGGCGATGAAGCCGACTAACAGAGTTGTGTCTGCAGGTATGCTGACGGGTTGTCCCGCAGAAGAGATGCCCGGGTCTTCGGGTGATCTTCTACCAGAGCTCTCACAACTGCACGAGCAAGTTTAGCAGGTGATGCAGGGTGTTGCTCAAGCCTTGTGGCCATCCGCATCCCTACCAGGAGGCATGGGAGAGCTTGTTGAGAAGCTCAAGGGAGCATGGCGGCGCTTCCGATTATGGAAGATATCAGCTTGCCGACAAGGTGCGAGGGAAGCCTGGGCTATGGTGAAGACGCGATACACCAAAGCGGACCCAAACCACATGGTCGAGGTCGGACCCGTGGGGCCTGATGGGAAGGAGATCCCCGTCAGTTTAGTGTATGATCAAGTAGAATTAGCCGCAAAGTATTCACAACAGGATTGTAGGCTAGACAGCCTGTTGGATGGTATAGAAGAAGAATCGAATCAGTCTTAGTGACTGTGTACTTCAAGTGACATATGTAATGTCCCTAGCCGGATTGTAAATCATTTGTCATGGCAGACCTTTTCGCTTCGACCTCTGGACCCGATAGTCCGGAGTGTATCCGAATACCTGCTCGATTATATAAAAACCGGGGTATGCATGGAAACTAGGCGTAGGGGTCATATGTGCTTGAAAAGACAAGTACCCAACTAGCTATGTTATATTATATGGGTAGTAAGAAACATCTTCCAGGGAGAATAGTTCTGTTAAGGGTTCCTTTCCCTGGGTACGCATGCCCTAATGTGCATGTCCGAACTGCGAAAAGGAACGCAGGCTGTAAACATCTGGGGCATTTTTTCAAATTAAATAAAAATCATCTTTTGTTCGCCGACCGAATATTCCCTTAAGAACGCTAGCTTTCGGCTTCACCCAGTCTGAGGTACACATCCGGCTGACCCGGCAGTAACAATCACAGAGGTGATCCCCTTATGCCCTAGCCGAATTAACGGGAACGTAGGGCATAAATACAAGAGCCAGGCAACCCAGCTTGGCCAAAACTTAAGTCATATCAATGCATATAATGACGAAAAAAGGTACATGCGAAAGAATGACACATGTGCGGGACATAAAGCCCAGAAAATAATTATATTAAGCTTTTGTGTAAGAAGCCCCCATGTATAATGAGCGCGGCAAGCGCGGCGCGATTGTGCAATCAAGACACAAGTTTAGCCATTTAGGGTCGGGATTAGAAAAAAGGAGAGGAAGAGAGAAAAAGATAGATATGCAAAAAAATTACGGGGGTGAGGAGACGAACATATAGTCCGGCGCTAGGCGTAGAATCTTCGGAGTCCGGCTGCGTTCCATGGGTTTGGCTCGATTCGATTATCCGATGCATCCCGCAGACGGTACGCTCCACCGGTCAGAACCTGGTCAATAATGAAGGGACCTTCCCATTTGGGCTTGAGCTTGTTCTTTTTCTTCTCCGGCAGGCGTAGACCTAGTTCACCAATGTTGTAGGTTTTGGCTCGTACTTCTCTGTTGTGATACCTTCAAGCCTGTTTCTGATAAAACGCAGAATGGGCCTTTGCCACGTCGCACTCCTCCTCCAGGGCATCCAAACTGTCCTGCCGATCGAGCTCGGCCACTTTTTCTTTGTACATGCGCACTCGAGGTGAGTCATGAATTATGTCGCAAGGCAGAACCGCCTCTGCGTCATACACCATAGAGAACGGTGTGTATCCGGTAGTGCGATTCGGCGTGGTCCGCAGCCCCCATAGTAGGGAGTCGAGCTCCTCTACCCAGTGCTATTCCGTTAAGGACCGCACTAGTCTAGGTTTAATGCCGCTCATGATAAGACCATTTGCTCGCTCGACTTGACCGTTAGTTTGCGGGTGATAGGCAGAAGCATAGTCGAGCTTGATGCCCATATTGCTGCACCAGAGTTTCACCTCATCGGCTGTAAAATTTGTGTCATTGTCAGTGATGATACTGTGGGGGACGCCATAACGGTGTACAACCCCAGATATGAAGTCTATCACCAGTCCGGATTCAGCCGTTTTGACAAGTTTGGCTTCTATCCATTTGGTGAATTTATCTACCATGACCAGTAAGTATTTTTTCTTATGGGTTCCCCCTTTAAGGGGTCCGACCATGTCAAGCCCCCAGACCGCGAAGGGCCAAGTGATGGGGATTGTTTGGAGGGCGGTGGGCGGCATATGGCTTTGGTTTGCAAAAAGCTGGCAACTGACGCAATGTTGGACCAGATGTTGCGCATCTGCCCGGGCCGTCGGCCAATAAAAACATGTACGGAAAGCCTTTCTTACAAGGGCCCGGGCTGCGGCGCGGTGGCCGCCGAGTCCGGCTTGGATTTCTGCCAAAAGCTTCTGCCCTTCATCTTCGGAGATACACCTTTGAAGGACTCCGGTACTGCTTTTCTTATAAAGCTCTCCCTCGTGGACCTTGTAGGATTTAGATCGCTGCACTATGCAGCGTGCCTCATTTTGGTCTTCGGGTAGTTCCTGCCTGGTTAGGTAGGCCAGGAATGGCTCTATCCAGGGGGCGATGACGGCCATTATTACATGGGATGAAGGTGTTATTTCAATGGCAGAGCCTCCGATTGTGTCAGAGTGTTCGGTATCCGGTGTTGTGACCGGGTTCGGGCTCTTATTGCCGGTGTTCCCTTCCCATACCACGGATGGCTTCAACAGTTTTTCTAGGAAGATGTTAGGTGGGACAGGGTCGCGCTTAGCGCCGAGACGGGTGAGGATATCCGCCGCCTGATTATTTTCCCGGGCCACATGGTGGAATTCAAGCCCCTCCAATTGAGCTGACATTTTGAGGATGGCATTGTGATATGCCGCCATTTTCGGGTCCTTGGCATCAAATTCTCCATTTATTTGGGATATCGCGAGGTTTGAATCCCCACGCACCTCCAGGCATTGAATGCCCATGGAAACTGCCATCCGGAGACCGTGCAATAGGGCCTCGTATTCGGCTGCGTTATTGGAGTCCGTGTATAGTATTTGGAGTACGTATTGAACTGTATCTCCGGTGGGGGACGTCAAGACGACGCCAGCCCCCAGACCAGCCAGCATTTTAGAGCCGTCAAACTGCATGATCCAATTGGAGGACGCGTCGTACTCTTTAGGGAGTTTGGCTTCTGTCCATTTGGCGATGAAATTAGCCAGCACTTGCGACTTGATGGCTCGCCGTTGTTTGTATGTTATGTCAAACGGGAGGAGCTCGATGGCCCATTTGGCAATCCGTCCCGTGGCATCGCGGTTGTTTATTATGTCGTTGAGTGGTACTTCAGAGGCCACCGTGATTGAACACTCTTGAAAGTAGTGTCGTAATTTCCGGGATGCCATGAATACCGCGTATGCTATCTTTTGGTAATGTGGGTACCGTGATTTGCATGGAGTGAGGACGGTAGATACATAGTATACCCGCTTTTGAAGCGGGAATTTATGTCCATCTGTCTCTCGTTCGACGATGAGCACTGCACTTACAACTTGGTGTGTTGCTGCTATATATAATAGCATTGGTTCGGCGACATTTGGCGTGGCCAGGATTGGGTTGGTGGCCAAGATGGCTTTTATGTCTTCCAATCCGGCCATGGCTGCGTCCGTCCACTTGAAGTGCTCGGTCCGCCGAAGAAGGCGATAAAGGGGGAGTGCCTTTTCTCCTAATCGGGAGATAAAGCGGCTTAAGGCCGCCACACATCCAGTTAACTTCTGTATTTTCTTGAGGTCGGTTGGGATAGCCAACTGCGACAGGGCTCGGATTTTAGCCGGATTTGCTTCAATTCCTCTACTGGAGACGATGAAGCCCAGGAGCTTTCCGGCGGGTACGCCAAAAACGCATTTTTCCGGATTGAGCTTAATGTCGTATGTTCGGAGATTAGTGAACGTGAGCCTCAAGTCTTCTATTAAGGAGTCGACATGTCTGGTTTTAATTACCACATCGTCTATGTATGCCTGCACTGTCTTGCCGATCTGCTTTTCCAGACATGTCTGAATCATGCGCTGATATGTTGCACCAGCGTTTTTGAGCCCGAAGGGCATTGTGTTAAAACAGAAGGGGCCGTATGGAGTGATAAATGCCGTTGCGGCTTGATCGGACTCCGCCATCTTAATCTGGTGGTAACCGGAGTATGCGTCGAGGAAGCACAATGATTCGTGTCCTGCAGTAGCGTCGATGATTTGATCGATGCGAGGGAGGGGGAAGGGATCCTTTGGGCAAGCCTTATTAAGGTCTTTGAAGTCGACGCATAGGCGCCAGGATTTGTCCTTCTTTGGTACCATCACCAGGTTTGCTAGCCAGTCCGGATGTTTTATTTCTCTAATGAATCCGGCCTCCAGTAGCTTGGCTAGCTCCTCTCCCATGGCTTGTCGCTTAGGTTCAGAGAAACGCCGAAGAGTCTGCTTGACCGGCTTGAATCCTTTTAGGACATTAAGGCTATGCTCGGCCAATCTGTGTGGGATTCCTGGCATGTCAGAAGGATGCCAGGCGAATATGTCCCAATTCTCGCGCAGAAACTCCCGTAGTGTGGCATCTATAGCGGGGTTTAACTGTGCCCCAATGGATGTTGTTTTTGTGTGATCCATTGGATGGACTTGGAATTTGACTATTTCATCCGCTGGTTTAAAGGAGGTGGACTTGGATCTTTTGTCTAGTATCACGTCGTCCCTGTCCACTTTGGAGTGCAGCGCGGTTAACTCCTCCGCCGCAAGGGCTTCGGATAATGCCTCGAGGGCCAGTGCGGCTGTTTTGTTCTCGGCGCAGAGTGCTATGTCCGGATCACTAGCTAGAGTGATGATTCCATTGAGTCCGGGCATTTTGAGCTTCATGTACCTGTAATGGGGTATGGCTCAGAAAATCATGAATGCCTCCCGCCCTAGAAGGGCGTGGTATCCGCTACTGAACGGGGCCACTTGGAATGTGATTTCTTCGAACCTATAATTCTTCCGAGTGCCGAATACCACATCTAGTGTGATTTTCCCAGCACAACGTGCCTCCCGACTAGGGATAATTCCTCGGAAGGTCGTGCTGCTTTGCTCTATACGGTTGCTGTCTATTCCCATTTTTTGACGGGTCTCCTCATAAATCAGGTTTAGTCCGCTGCCGCCGTCCATGAGCACTTTAGTGAGCCGAAAGCCGTCCACAATTGGACTGAGGACCAAAGCAGCTGGTGCTCGGGTTGTTCGGAATTGAGGTTCGTCACTGGCGTTGAAGGTTATAGCCGTGTCGCTCCATGGATTTGTTGCTGCTACGTGGCAGACTTCGGCAAGGCTGCGGAGTACTTGCTTACACCTATTATTTGAGGCGAAGGTCTCGAAGACTGTTAGTACTGTATTGTGATCCCCGGGGAGGTGTTCTGGGGTGTTTTGGATGAGGAGATCCTCACTGCTTTTGGCCACCTGCCGGAGTACCCAACATGCTCTAAGGCTATGTGTTGGTATGGTATCCATTGTACTATGAATTTTGTAGGGCCCGTTAAGCCATCCCTCCAATACGGTTCCACGCCCTGTAGTGGGATTTTGTTTCTTTATAATTGAGTTGGGCGACTTATGAGAGTGCACCCTTTTAGTTCGGACTGGGGGTTTTGACAGGGCCGGATTATCCCGGAATTGTGTTTGGGTTTTCCAGGGGCTTTCCATCGCACAGTATTTCCGTACCATGGCCGCCAAGTCAGCGAAGTGTGTAATGTCGCGGCGACTTATGGCGTTGAGGATCCCCTTGTCCGTGCAATTGTTACAAAAGAACGAAATTGCGTCTTCCTCACGATAGTCCTTGACCTTGTTCATTACAAGGAGGAATCTGGCCCAATAGTGATGTACTGTTTCTTGGGGCGCTTGCCTAATGTGGGAAAGATCGTTTGTATCTGGGTGGGTGGGTGGATTTAAGTCCAGACCTTGACCGAATCTGAGATCCCGGGGCGGGGGAGTTTCCGATCTTGGAAGTTCGGACTCCGGGATGTTGCTCCGCGGGTTCGGTATGCGACCTGATTCCAGGTCCAGGGTTAGGGAGATGTCCTCCCGTGAGCGAGTATCCAGCTCGGAGAGCTCAGGAATCCGTACATAGTTCGTCCTCAGGATAGAGGGAGAAACGCCGCATCATTCCTCCACCACCGATATTTGATGGGTGACCGGCGGAGAGTTAATCTCCCTTTGGTCGGGTTTAAGCCCGATCCGATCGTAGTCCGTAGCGACCCCCAGAGCGGTGATGCTATCCAAGATCTCGTTCAAAGAGGAAAGCTCCATTGGATCCATCTGCTCGGCGAATTTTGAGCCGATGTGGAGGCTGTTTTAGATGACCCGAGAAGTCATCGTTGGCGCAGCGGCCGAGCGGGCGGTCATGACGAAGCCGCCTAGTCGGAGAGTTTGGCCTACAGCCAGGGCTCCCCCAGAAGTGATGTTGTTTTTGAGAACAAGGCGAGCCATCCCCCTTTACGATGACGACACAGTGGTACTCTCAATGAAAGCACCAATGCCGGTGTCAAAACCGGCGGATCTCGGGTAGGGGGTCCCGAACTGTGCGTCTAAGGCGGATGGTAACAGGAGGCAGGGGACATGATGTTTACCTAGGTTCGGGCCCTCTTGATGGAGGTAATACCCTACGTCCTGCTTGATTGTTCTTGATTATATGAGTATTACAAGAGTTGATCTACCATGAGATCGTAGAGGCTAAACCCTAGAAGCTAGCCTATGGTATGATTGTATGTCGTCCTACGGACTAAACCCTCCGGTTTATATAGACACCGGAGGGGGCTAGCGTTACACAAGGTCGGTTACAAGGGAGGAGATATACATATCCGTATTGCCTAGCTTGCCTTCCACGCCAAGTAGAGTCCCATCCGGACACGGGACGAAGTCTTCAATCTTGTATCTTCATAGTCCAACAGTCCGGCCAAAGGATATAGTCCGGCTGTCCGGAGACCCCCTAATCCAGGACTCCCTCAGGGAGCTCAATGAAGATCGTGTTTGTTGTGTTGTTTCGTTTCCTGTTGATCAGTAGTGGATCCCAGTTGGGGCGATCGGGGATCTAGCATTAGGGGTTGTCTTCTTTTATTTTTGGTTCCGTAGTCGGACCTTGATTGTATTCTTGATAATGTATGTTAACTTGTATTTGTGTGAAGTGGTGATTGTAAGCCAACTCTTTATCCCTTTCTTATTCAGTACATGGGATGTGTAAAGATTACCCCTCTTACGACATGCCTACCATGCGGTTATGCCTCTAAGTCGTGCTCTGACAGGTGGGAGATATAGCCGCATCGTGGGTGTTACAAGTTGGTAATCAGAGCCTTCCCCGACTTAGGAGCCCCCTGCTTGATCGAATTGCTGACGTTGTTGAGTCTAGAACAAAATGTTTTGAGTCTTATAGGATTATATATATCGGAGAGTAGGATTCTTTTTACTCCTCAGTCCCTTCGTCGCTCTCGTGAGGCCTCCTGGCGTAGAGTTTTCACTCTTCTCTACTCAAATTTCACGATAAAAAAATTAGGATCACGCGGGTATATTGGAATCGTTCCGATGGTTTTGTGAAGAGAACATTGTTCTTGGTGCCTCCTGACATTTAGGGGTTGTGGCAGTGTCTCGGGAGTTGAGCTCTGAGGTGTTGTCGTCACAATTTTATCATTGCAGTTCTGGAATACCTGAGTTCGCCGACATCGAAAATCTATTTTATGCAGTTGTTGGTGAGATAACCTCGATGCCACCCAGTACTGGGGCGGGAGTTCGGGAGTATTGCCATAACTCGTATAACGGATGCTTTTTGAATGTTGAGGTAAATGATTTCCGAAGGTTTCTTGGTTATGTGTTGAAGGATGGATACAGCTGAATGTAGGATTTGTTAGTTTTGGGTGAGATATTATGCTTCCCTTGTATCCTCAACACCTGATTGCATAACCAGAAAGTTTCGGGAGTTTATAAGTGGGAATTCAAGTAGCTCGTAGGATATCTTTCCAACAGATGCAAGATATGAGATTGGGTTCGACGTCTAGTGGTCTGCCAATCCACGGTTGGTTTACAGTGGTCTCGTTGTGTCTTAAAGAGTCCTTGGCTATGCTAACTCGGGGACGCTTCATATGTCATGTGCACTACCTTGTACATGATGGTGTTGTACGATCGAGCCCGTGTGGGCCCCACCATGAAAACTTAGGATGAAATGTCTATATATGTTTGTTCTGGCTTATTTTGCAAGCCAATCCTTTGTTTTGTTTTGAGTTGTGGTATTCGAGTTGCTTCAATGTCAAGTGTTGATTCCATGCCTTTTTCCTCAGTGGTGCTCTCATATTTCTATGGGAGTGCTAATCCTTTTCGATCATCGAGATGGGCATGTCAATCCTTTTCAACCAGCGTGTTTCTCTTCAAGTGGATCCGATCATTTCAACATCCGCAAGATCAATTATCAGTTCTTCTCAACGGTGTTTGTTTCATCCGTCCCAAGTTGCCTTTTGTTTTACCCACCCTCCCACCCTTTTTCTTGAAGGACTCGGATTTCTAATCAAGTATCCATCTTATGGATGAGAAGCCTCTTCATTCTTTTCTTTCAATGTTCGTATACAGTGATTCTCATGAAGATTCTAATGGAGCTTCAAGTTCATCATTTTTCGTTCTTTTCCTTCTCCGGTGGATCCAATGCAAGCTTTCGCTGTTGATCATATCTTTTTCATTGGTTTACATGCTTTCCATGTTGGGAGTCCTTACCAAAGACTCTCTAAATTGTTCACCTCTCTCTATTCTTTTGTTCCGGAGTGCGAAGATATCTCAGAATATGTTATCTCATTCAAACCGTTCAACCTATTTCGAGGTTGTTATCTCATTCAAGCCATTTAATTCAACCGGTGCAATCTCCATTTCAAGTAATCGTTCAACGGTGTTTCTCTTGAGTGGGCCCTAACCCAAGGGTCTTTTCCTAGGATCTTACCTGACTCTTCTAATTTTCCAGGAGTTATTCTCAAATTCTCTCAAAGTGTGACGTAAGAATGAATTATCATCAGTCATATGTCTTTCTCCAAGATCCTTCATATTCTTTCATCGTTGGTTCAACCTTTTTATTCTTCATTCCGGAGTGCCTCAATAATTCATGGTGACGTATCTCATCGTCATTCTCAGATTTTGAAGATCGAAGAAGAGTTTTTCCTCCAAATCTTACCTGTTCTCTTGAAGACTTGTGGTTCTAGATTTATACCATCCTCTCATAATTGTTTTCAATTGTGACAATTCTTTTCATCCTTCCGGAGCAATTCATGAGTCTTTTCAGTTTGATTCTCTGGAGCCCATCATCTCAGAGTTATTCATTCTTAGCTTTCAGCTCTCATTCTCCTAATCTTACCAGTGCATCGTTAAAGTGTTCTCTAATCAGCTCGTCATCTCTTTGTTCTCATGTATCTAAATTCTCTCAAGCATCTTCGTTCATTTGCTAATCCTTCCCGGTGTTTCTTCATATTTTATTCATTCATTTTCAATTCTTATGGTGATTCCTTCAAGATTCTTTTTCCTTCTTTCATCATATCAATTTATTCGTTGTTTCAATCCTACCGGTGGCTTGTTCAAGACTTTTCTCAAGTTTATGCAGTTACGCTATATCTCTCCTCAATCCTTTTTCAAGAAGAATAAGTAGTATGCCAAATCTGTTGCTTGTCATCAATTTAATTCATGAAGGATAAGCATAATGTAATTCTTATTCTTGTTTCATCCAAGTGATTAATTCCTTATTCCAGAGGTTCATCAAATTCTCGGTGTCAATTGGTTCATCTTTTCTTTTCCGGAGTTCCAAGCTCTCATCATCACGAAGATCCATCTAATCATTGCAATGCTTCAACCTTATTCTTTTCACCTTTCATTTCGTTTGATCATTCTTTTATTAACGAAGTTCTTCATGGAGGCTCTACATGGTGGTTCATCAAGGATTTAATTCCTTCTTGAAGTGCTCATCAAGATTCTTTTCAGAGGAGCTCAAGTTTTCTTCATCTTGCAATCCGGAGTGTAATTGTTCTCCCTTATCTTTTGAGGTGGTAATATATCGTTCTTCATTCACAAGAATGAGATATTTAAACCCATCACTTTCTTCCTTGGAGTTATCTTGCTACAGATTTCACCTAAAGCCTTCCATTGGGAATGTTGCTCTTTGTGATGATTACCTATGATCCAAGTTCTCTTATCACCTCGGTGGAAGAAGCTTGCTATCTTTTCTAGCTCTCAATCAAATCTATTGTTTTCGTTAGTAACAAACTTTCACCTCATAGTTTTGAGAAGTTTTCCATAAGCCCACTACAAGCTTACTCTTTTCGTTGTTGGTTTTCCAACAACTCCGCCCGACCCTTCTCCTAAAGATGCTTTTCAAGCTCATTTGAGGTAGAAGATGTTGTTTTCTCCTTCGTTCTCTTGATTCCATTCTTACTTTTGTTTCGGAGGCATTGTGATGTTGCTCTCTTCAACCCATCATATTGTTTGTCAAGATCATGTTTAATTCCTTCCATTGCCCAAATTATATCATTCTTATTCCTTCTCTATCTTGTTTTAACCGAAGTGTTGTGTCCTCTGCTTAAGTTCTTTTCACCTTATCAAGTCTTGCACCTCTTTTCAACCGGAGTGCTGTCCGAATTTGTTCTTCCTTGTTCCTCTTTTCTGACGGAGATTGTCAACTTCGTTTATCTCCGTTGTATTATTTTCTCAAAATTGTTTAACATCTCAAGGTTCTTTGGTTCCACTCATTTGTCAAAGAAGCAACTTAGTTTTACCTCTTATCTTCCTCGTCCTTTTTCCTCCAGTGCCATCCTAGATCTCGGTACGAGATCCTTTCGTAGTGGTGGAGTGAGGTAACACCCCGGATGTAATTTGCCATATTTGTACTCCAACTCTTGCCTTTTTCAGAGATGTGATAGGAGATACCCTTCGTGGTTGGGCTCTTGTATTTATTTTGCATTTTGTTCATGTCATGCATATCATATCATGTCATCATGTGCATCTCATTTGCATACGTGTTCGTCTCATGCATCCGAGCATTTTCCCCGTTGTCCGTTTTGCAATCCGACACTCCCTCATGCACCCGGCCCCCCTTTTGCCTCTTTTCATGAGCGGGTGTTAAACGCTCTCGGAATGGACCGAGATTTGCCAAGCGGCCTTGGTACACCACCGGTAGACCGCCTGTCAAGTTTTGTGCCATTTGGAGTCCGTTTGATACTCCAACGGTTAACCGGGGAACCGTAAAGGCCTCGTGTGTGTTGCAGACCAACACCCCTCCAAAACGGCCCAATAACCCATCCAAACCCCCTCCATCCTCTCGGCTGTTCGACCACGATCGTGTGGGCGAAAACTACACCTCATTTGGACACTCTCACCTCCTTCTATGTATAAATATGCCCTCCCCATCCAATTCCGGGTCCAAAACCCTAAAAATCGCTCCCGCCGCCACCGGACATGTCCGCCGCCTGCCGAATGTCTTCGCGCCGCCGCTCCGCACCAATGGACGCGTGACATGTGTCACTGCGCTGCCCTCCGCCGCCGCGGCGCGCGAGGCCCATCACCGGCCCCCGCGGGCCCGAGCCGCCCCGCGCACCGCGCCTCCGCCCGGCGCGCGTCCCCGCCACCGTTCGCTGCTCTGGCCGCCACTCGCCTTCACCGCGCCGCCACCCGCGCGCGCACCGGCCGTTGAGCTCCCTCCGCCGGCCACCGCAGCACGCCGTCCGCGCCTCCTCCGCCGAACGCCGGCGAGCTCCGGCCACTTCCTCCTCCTCTCCAGATCCTGTCGCCGTCGTCTCCCTCCTCGTCGGCCACTCCTCCGACGAACCCCAGCCATCCTCGAGAAGCGCACCGAACCCTAGATCTGGGCATCTCGGAGGTCGATTTCCCTAAGTCATTTTCTGCTATATTTTTTAGCCATGTTCAACATACCATAACTCCTCATCCGTAGCTCCGTTTTGTGCGTGTGATATATCAAAATGTTCATCATGATGTGCTCTTCATTTTTTTCCATTGTGACATGCTTGTTTGAGTCCATCTTGATGCCCAAATCTTTGATGCAAGAGTGCTATAAAATGTTAGGTGCTGATTCTTAGCAAAGTATGAGCATTTGTCATTTTTGCTACATTTGTTGTGTGTTGCATATGGGCATGAGCTCTACATGTGTTTTGATATATGCCATGCCATATTTACAGGGGTGTATGCCATGTATTTTTGTGATCAATGTGGTGACTAGCACAAGCATGCAAAGTAGCTCTCGTGATATTGCTGATTTCAGAGACTTGGAATTTCACCAAGTCATTGTTCTGTTGTTATTTTTATGCCATGTATTCATGTTTCTACAGAGTGATCCATGCTTTATTTGAGTTGCTTCAGTAAGGATGATTTGGACATATGGTTGTGCTCTACCCATCCATGCCCCTGTTTGCAATTATGGAGTGCCATAGCATGACTTAATATTGCTCTACTTTTGCTATAAAATGTTCCTGGCAGATTGTTTACGTGTTAATCAATTTTGCCAAGGTTGTTGTAGTTGATCCATGCACGCTATGAACTTGTTCTTACCTTGGTTAGCTTCATGAACATGCCGTCTTGCTGTTGCTATGCTTATCTTGTCATGCAATGCCTTGTGGTGAGTCAATCGAGGTCACAAACATGCCTTCATAATTCTGTTTTTGCCATGCCCAGTTTTCTGCCAAGTCTGAATCTGTTAGCGAAACTTGCTATGTTTACATGCGTGCCATCATATCTTCTGTTCCTTTTTGGCTTATGGTCAGTAAGGGACTTTTGTTCTACACTTTGAGTAGATTCATGCCATGCCTTGTATTTCTATGATATGTTCCTTTAGCATGTTGTTAGCTTGCTATAAACATGTCTTCCTGATGTTAATTCCTGGCATGTTATTATTTTCACCAAGTCTGTGATGCTGATATCTTCTGCACTTCTGCCATGCTTGTTTGAACCTGCTATTGTGTGATTTAGCCATAGCTCAGGGTTCATCTTTTGTCAAGCATCTTGAGTAGATCACTGCCATGTGCTTTGTTGCTATGTTGGGGTGCAGTAGCTAAGTTTCTTTCTGCACTCTAGATGGCATCGTGATGTTAATCGCAGAATTGTGCCATTCTTGTTTTGCTTGCCATTTGCAAACCGTGCATCCGATTCCAGTGATCTTTATATTGATTTCGACCAAAATCATCTCATCTTTCCAGTGGCACTCTTGGTTTGCCAAGTTGATGCCTGGTTCAATATTTCCTTTCCAAAGCACGCATATGCATTGCATATCACATCCCGCATATCATGCCATGTTTTGCATCATGTTGCTTGCGCATTGCACCGTGGTTGATTGTGGTTTCCTTTGCTTGTGTTCTTGCCTTGGGTAGATCCGGGAGACGAGTTCATGATCGAGGAACCCGTTGAGTATTCTTACGAGGATCAAGTTTTTGTCAACTCGGAGAACTTTGCAGGCAAGATGACCATACCCTTGAAATCACTTCTATCTTTGCTTGATAGTTGCTCACTCTATTGCTATGCCGTGATACCTACCACTTGCTATATCATGCCTCCCATGTTGCCATGTCAAGCCTCTAACCCACCTTTTCGTAGCAAACCATTGTTTGGCTATGTTACCGATTTTGCTCAGCCCCTCTTATAGCGTTGCTAGTTGCAGGTGAAGATTGAAGTTTGTTCCATGTTTGGAACATGGATATGTTGGGATATCACAATATCTCTTATTTTAATTAATGCATCTATATACTTGGTAAAGGGTGGAAGGCTCGGCCTTATGCCTGGTGTTTTGTTCCACTCTTGCCGCCCTAGTTTCCGTCATACCGGTGTTATGTTCCTTGATTTTGCGTTCCTTACATGGTTGGGTGTTATGGGAACCCCTTGACAGTTCACCTTGAATAAAACTCCTCCAGCAAGACCCAACCTTGGTTTTACCATTTACCTACCTATCACCATATACCCCTTTCCCTTGGGTTCTGCAGACTCAAGGGTCATCTTTATTTTAACCCCCCCCCCCCGGGGCCAGTGATTGTCTAAGTGTTGGTCCGAACTAGAGCACCGTGCGGGACCGTCCCTTGGCAACTTGGGTTATGTTGGTACCTGTATGCTTAGCTTATCCGGTGTTGCCCTGAGAACGAGATATGTGCAGCTCCTATCGGGATGTCGGCGCATCGGGCGGTCTTGCTGGTCTTGTTTTACTATTGTCGAAATGTCATGTAACCGGGATTCCGAGTCTGATCGGGTCTTCCTGGGAGAAGGAATATCCTTCGTTGACCGTGAGAGCTTGTGATGGGCTAAGTTGGGACACCCCTGCAGGGTTTTGAACTTTCGAAAGCCGTGCCCATGGTTATGGGCAGATGGGAATTTGTTAATATTCGGTTGTAGAGAACTTGACACTTAACTTAATTAAAATGCATCAACCGTGTGTGTAGCCGTGATGGTCTCTTCTCGACGGAGTCCGGGAAGTGAACACGGTCTTGTGTTATGCTTGAATGTAAGTAGCTTTCAGGATCACTTCTTGATCACTTCTAGCTTCTCGACCGTTGCGTTGCTTCTCTTCTTGCTCTCTTTTGCGTATGTTAGCCACCATATATGCTAGTGCTTGCTGCAGCTCCACGTCACTACCCCTTTCCTACCTTAAGCTTAAATAGTCTTGATCTTGCGGGTGTGAGATTGCTGAGTCCTCGTGGCTCATAGATACTTCCAAACAGTTGCAGGTGCCGATGATACCAGTGCAAGTGACGCAACCCAGCTCAAGTGGGAGCTCGACGAAGATCGTGTTCGTTGTGTTGTTTCGTTTCCTGTTGATCAGTAGTGGAGCCCAGTTGGGGCGATCGGGGATCTAGCATTAGGGGTTGTCTTATTTTATTTTTGGTTCCGTAGTCGGACCTTGATTGTATTCTTGATGATGTATGTTAACTTGTATTTGTGTGAAGTGGCAATTGTAAGCCAACTCTTTATCCCTTTCTTATTCAGTACATGGGATGTGTAAAGATTACCCCTCTTGCGACATGCCTACCATGCGGTTATGCCTCTAAGTAGTGCTCCGACACGTGGGAGATATAGCCGCATTGTGTGTGTTACATTGGATCTTATGGTTCTTGAACTTGCGGAGGCTGGAATTTTGTTTCGTCGACTCCCCTCGGGTTTTTGGAATATTTGGGAATTATAGGATGAAGAGGCGGTGCGGGAGGCCACTGAAGTGGGCACAACCCACCAGGGCGCACTTGGGCCCCCAGGCGCGCCCAGGTGAGTTGTGCTCCCCTTAGAGCCCCCCTCTAGTACTTCTTTGCCCCAATAGGTGTCTTCTGGTCCAGAAAAAATCTCCAAAAAATTTCGCTGCGTTTAGACTTCGTTTGGTATTGATTTTCTGTGAAGTAAAAAACAACAACTGGTACTGGGCACTATGTCAATAGGTTAGTCCCAAAAAATGATATAAAGTTGCTATAAAATGATTGTAAAACATCCAAGAATGATATTATGACAACATGGAACAATAAAAAATTATAGATACATTGGAGACATATCATCATCCCCAAGCTTAATTCCTGCTCGTCCTCGAGTAGGTAAATGATAAAAGCAGAATTTTTGATGTGGAATGCTGCCTAACATGTTCATCACATATTATTTTCTTTTGTATCATGGACATATGGACTTTTATATGGTTCAAAGCAATGGCCTAGTTTTGACATGAAGATTTCAATACTCAAGCATATTGACAAGCAGCCAAGTCTTTCAAAATATCAATGCTAAAGCAAGTTATCCCTAGCCCATTATGCTCAATCATTGATCTATTCATGAAACACACTCGCACATTAGCTATACCTAATGCTCAAGTATGATCATAGTGCCCCTTAGTTGGTGCTTTATAAGAGAAGATGGAGAATCAAATAAAAATAAAAATTGCATAGAGTAAATAGAAAGGCCCTTCGCAGAGCGAAGTAGGGATTTGTAGAGGTGCCAGAGCTCAAAGCAAAAAATTGAGAGATAAAAATTTTGGGTGCCAAACTTTTCCCGTCAACGAAAACGACCGAGTAATTCCCAACACTTTCCATGCTAGGTATATCATAGGCGGTTCCCAAATAGAAAATAAAGTTTATTCCTTTTTCCACTATTCATTCACATTCCACGGCTAGCCGAATCCACGGGTACCGTCCATACCAACACTTTCCAAGGAATCTGTTATTTGACAACATAAAGTAAATTTATTTTCCATTTCGGGACTGGGCATCCCTAATACCTTTGCCACACTCTCGTGCAATGGAAAGTGAATAAACACTCATCTTGAGAATAACACATCTAGCATGGAAAATATTGACCACCCCTGCCGCTTCATGAGTGGTACGAGCACACAAAAAGGAAATTTATTTTGAAAATTAGAGATGACACATACAAATTTTGCTTAAAATGACATGGAAATACCACATATAGGTAGGTACGATGGACTCATGTGGCAAAACTAGTTTAAAGGGTTTTGGATGCACAAGTAGTAATCATACTTAGTACAAGTGGAGGCTAGGAAAAGATTGAGAAGCAACCAACCAAGAAACAAAAAATCACATAAGCGAGCATTAAGCATAACTAACACCGAATAATGCACCACAAGTAGGATGTAATTTCATTGCATAACTATTGACGTTCATGCTTGCATAGGGAATCACAAACCTTAACACCAATATTCTTACTAAAGCATAATTACTCATCAACATGACTCACATATTACTATCATCATATCTCAAAACTATTACAAAGAATCAAGATAATTTTGTCTAATGATCTTCATGAATTTTTTTATTTTATCCCTCTTGAATATCTATCACTTTGGGACTAATTTCATATGTTGCTTTTGACAAACTCAAAAAAATCTAAGTGAAGAACATGAGCATAAAATTTTCTTCTCTCAAAATAATATAAGTGAAGCATGAGAGAATTTCTTAAAAAAATACTAACTCTCAAATAAATCTAAGTGAAGCATGAGAGCATTTCTTCAAATATATTAAAGCACACCATGCTCAAAAAGATGTAAGTGAAACACTAGAGCAATTCCATAGCTCAAAAAAATTAAGTGAAGTATATAGAGCAATTCTAACAAATCATAGCATAATTTTGGCTCTCTCAAATAGGTTTGTCCAGCAAGGATAGATAACATAAAATAAAAAGTAAAACTGGCAAAGACTCATATAATACAAGACGCTCCAAGCAAAACTAATGATATGTGACGAATAAAAATATAGCTCCAAGATACCTATGGTTGTTAGAAGATAGAGGGGATGCCACTCGGGGCATCCCCAAGCTTAGTTGCTTGTTCCTCTTTGGATAATAACTTGGGGTGCCATGGGGCATCCCCAAGATTAAGCTCTTCTTACTCATTTCTTCATCCACATGATCTCACCCAAAACTTGAAAACTTCAATCACACAAAACATAACAAAACCTTCGTGAGATCCGTTAGTATAAGAAAGCAAAGCACTACTCTATGTACTGTTGCAAACCCATTCACATTTTATTTTTGCATTATACCTACTGTATTTCAACTTTACCATGGCTTATACCCCCCGATACAAACCGTAGATTCATCAAAATAAGCACACAACGCAAAGAAAATAGAATATGTCAAAAACAGAACAGTCTGTGGCAATCTGAACACTTCGAATACTTCTGTAACTCCAAAAATTCTGGAAAATTAGAAAACATAGAAAATTTGTATATCAACCTTTTATACAAAAGTCAGGATTTTATTGCGCTTCTATAAATATTGAAAATTATTTTACTGGGCGCAAAAGTTTATGCTTTTCAACAAGATCAAATCAACTATCACCCAACATGATCCCAAAGGCTTTGCTTGGCACAAACACTAATTAAAACATAAAAACACAATCATAACAGTAGAATAATTGTGCAAACACTCAAGAACAGAAATAAAAAGGAAAACATAAAATTTATACATTGGGTTGCCTCCCAACAAGTGTTATCATTTTATGCCCCTAGCTAGGCATAATACATAGATCTAAGTATTATCGTCTTTCTTCTTATTTTCTATTGATGTGTTCTTATCAGGAGGCTTTGCAAAAATAACTTGAAACACATTATCCATAGAAATTTTAGCATTATCAAGTTGTCCATCTATGTATCCCCTTTGATTTCCGGCAATAATCCAAGAATGGTGTTGATTAACATCATTGAAGACTTGTTGGATTATATCTAGAAAGGGGATTTCCTTTTTAAGATTTTCATCAAAAACTTGATCATTCGCAAGCAAATGTCTCAACAAATAATCACTATTATAAAGGATCTTGTTTATCACCGGTTTTTCACGGCTCATACCATAAACATCAAAGATTTCCCTAGCTTCCCATACTATGTAATCAAATTCATTGAAAAGAACAAGGGTAGCTAGCTTTTTAGCCTTAGGATCGTTTATAACGGGTAGCTCATAAAACAATCTTTGCAAAGTAGGATGGGTATGGATGTTGGGGAACATAGTAATTTCAAAAATTACCCTACGTACACACAGGATCATGGTGATGCATAGCAACGAGAGGGGAGAGTGTGTCCACGTACCCTCGTAGACCGAAAGCGTTAGCACAACGCGGTTGATGTAGACGTACGTCTTCATGATCCGACCGATCCAAGTACCGAATGCACGGCACCTCCGAGTTCAGCACACGTTCAGCTCGATGACGTCCGACAAACTCTGATCCAGTAGAGCTTCATGGGAGAGTTCCGTCAGCACGACAGCGTGATGACGGTGATGATGTTGCTACCGCCACAGGGCTTCGCCTAAGCATCGCTACGATATGATCGAGGTGGATTATGGTGGAGGGGGGCACCGCACACGGCTAAGGGACCAATGATCAACTTGTTTGTATAGAGGTGCCCCCTGCCCCCGTATATAAAGGAGCAAGGGGGAGGCCGGCCGGCCCCCGTAGGCGCGCCAAGAGGAGGAGTCCTCCTCCTAGTAGGAGTAGGACTTCCCTCTTTCCTACTCCTACTAGGAGGGGGAAAGGAAGGGGGAGAGGGAGAAGGAAAGGGGGGCGCCCCCCCCCCTCTCCTAGTCCAATTCGAACCAGAGGGGGAGGGGCGCGTGGCCTGCCCTAGGCCAGCCCTCTCTCTCCACTAAGGCCCATAAGGCCAACTATTTCTCCCGGGGAGGTTCCGGTAACCCTCCGGCACTCCAGTTTTCTCCGAAACCACCCAGAACATTTCCGGTGTCCGAATATAGTCATCCAATATATCAATCTTTATGCCTCAACCATTTCTAGACTCCTCGTCATGTCCATGATCATATCCGGGACTCCAAACTACCTTCGGTACATCAAAACACAAAACTCATAATACCGATCGTCACCGAACTTTAAGCGTGTGGACCCTACAGGTTCGAGAACTATGTAGACATGACCGAGACACGTCTCCGGTCAATAACCAATAGCGGAACCTGGATGCTCCTATTGGCTCCCACATATTCTACGAAGATCTTTATCGGTCAAACCGCATAACAACATACGTTGTTCCCTTTGTCATCGGTATGTTACTTGCCCGAGATTCGATCGTTGGTATCTCAATACCTAGTTCAATATCGTTACCGGCAAGTCTATTTACTCATTCCGTAATACATCATCCCGCAACTAACTCATTAGTTACAATGCTTGCAAGGCTTAAAGTGATGTGCATTACCGAGAGGGCCCATAGATACCTCTCCGACAATCGGAGTGACAAATCCTAATCTTGATCTATGCCAACTCAACAAGTACCATCGGAGACACCTGTAGAGCACCTTTATAATCGTCCGGTTACGTTGTGACGTTTGGTAGCACACAAAGTGTTCCTCCGGTATTCGGGAGTTCCATAATCTCATAGTCATAGGAACATGTATAAGTCATGAAGAAAGCAATAGCAATATACTAAATGATCGAATCCTAAGCTAATGGAATGGGTCAAGTCAATCACATCATTCTCTAATGATGTGATCCCGTTAATCAATATACTAAACAGCATGGTAATTTGCTTTGGTTATGAATTTAGTCCTAATATGATGGGCATCCAAGAGGGATATAATAAAAACTTTCATATAAAGTGCATTGAATACTATGAGAAGTTTGATACTTGATGATTGTTTTGAGATATGGAGATGGTGATATTAGAGTCATGCTAGTGAGTAGTTGTGAATTTGATAAATACTTGTGTTAAAGTTTGTGATTCCTGTAGCATGCACGTATGGTGAACCGTTATGTGATGAAGTCGGAGCATATTTATTTATTGATTGTCTTCCTTATGAGTGGCGGTCAGCGACGAGCAATGGTCCTTTCCTACCAATCTGTCCCCCTAGGAGCATGCGCGTAGTACTTTGTTTCGATAACTAATAGATTTTTGCAATAAGTATGTGAGTTCTTTATGACTAATGTTGAGTCCATGGATTATACGCACTCTCACCTTCCACCATTGCTAGCCTCTCTAGTACCGAGCAACTTTCGCCGGTACCATAAACCCACCATATACCTTCCTCAAAATAGCCACCATACCTACCTATTATGGCATTTCTGTAGCCATTCCGAGATATATTGCCATGCAACTTTCAACCGTTCCGTTATTATGACACGCTTCATCATTGTCATATTGCTTTGCATGATCATGTAGTTGACATCGTATTTGTGGCAAAGCCACCATTCATAATTCTTTCATACATGTCACTCGTGAGTCATTGCACATCCCGGTACACCGCTGGAGGCATTCATATAGAGTCATATTTTGTTCTAAGTATCGAGTTGTAATTCTTGAGTTGTAAGTAAAAAAAAGTGTGATGGTCATCATTATTAGAGCATTGTCCCAGTGAGGAATGGATGATGGAGACTATGATTCCCCTACAAGTCTAGATGAGACTCTGGACGAAAAGAGAGAGAGAGAAAAGAGGCCATAAAAAGGGAAAAAGGAGAAGGCCCAAACAAAAAAATGAGAGAAAAAGAGAGAAGGGGCAATGCTACTATCCTTTTACCGCACTTGTGCTTCAAAGTAGCACCATGATCTTCATGATAGAGAGTCTCCTATGTTGTCACTTTCATATACTAGTGGGAATCTTTCATTATAGAACTTTGCTTGTATATTCCAATGATGGGCTTCCTCAAAATGCCCTAGGTCTTCGTGAGCAAGCGAGTTGGATGCACACCCACTTAGTTTCTTTTTGAGCTTTCATACACTTAATAGCTCTAGTGCATCTGTTGCATGGCAATCCCTACTCACTCACATTGATATCTATTGATGGGCATCTCCATAGCCCGTTGATATGCCTAGTTGATGTGAGACTATCTTCTCCTTTTTATCTTCCCCACAACCACCATTCTATTCCACCTATAGTGTTATGTCCATGGCTCACGCTCATGTATTGCGTGAAGATTGAAAAAGTTTGAGAACATCAAAAGTATGAAACAATTTCTTGGCTTGTCATCGGGGTTGTGCATGATTTAAATTTGTGTGGTGAAGATAACACAGCCAGACTATATGATTTTGTAGGGATAACTTTCTTTGGCCATGTTATTTTGAGAAGACATGATTGCTTTGTTAGTATGCTTGAAGTATTATTGTTTTTATGTCAATATTAAACTTTTGTTTTGAATCTTATGGATCTGAACATTCATGCCACAATAAAGAGAATTACATGGATAAATATGTTAGGTAGCATTCCACATCAAAAATTCTGTTTTTATCATTTACCTACTCGAGGACGAGCAGGAATTAAGCTTGGGGATGCTTGATACGTCTCCAACGTATCTATAATTTTTGATTGTTCCATGCTATTATATTATCAACCTTGGTTGTTTTATATGCTATTTTATATGATTTTTGGGACTAACCTATTAACCTAGAGCCCAGTGCCAGTTTCTGTTTTTTTCCTTGTTTTAGAGTATCGCGGAAAAGGAAAATCAAACGGAGTCCAATTGACCTGAAACTTCACAGAACTTATTTTTGGACCAGAAGAATCCCACAGAGCATCGGAGATAGATCAGAAGAGTCCCGGGCTGCCCACGAGGGTGGGGCGCGCGCCCACCCCCCTAGGCGCGCGCCCCTGCCCCGTGGACAGCCGGGAGACCCCCCCTGACTTGTTCTCGACGCCAAAACCTCTTATATATATAGAAACTTCCAAAAAGAAACCTAGATCGGGAGTTCCACCGCCAGAAGCCTTGATACGTCTCCAACGTATCTATAATTTTTTATTACTCCATGCTATTATATTATCTATTTTGCATGTTAATGGGCTTTATTTTACACTTTTATATCATTTTTGGGACTAACCTACTAATCGAAGGCCCAGCCCAAATTGTTGTTTTTAGCCTATTTTAGAGTTTTGTCGAAAAGGAATATCAAACGGAGTCCAAACGGAATGAAACCTTTGGGGACATGATTTTCTCAACAAACGTGATCCAGGAGACTTGGAGTGGGCGTCAAGAAACAATCGAGGAGGCCACAAGGCAGGGGGGCGCGCCTACCCCCCTGGGCGCGCCCTCCACCCTCATGGGCCCCTCGTTGCTCCACCGACCTACTTCTTCCTCCTATATATATCCACGTACCCCCCAAACATCTAGGAGCACCACGAAAACCTAATTCCACCACGGTAACCTTCTGTACCTGAGAGATCCCATCTTGGGGCCTTTTCCGGAGCTCCGCCGGAGGGGGCATTGATCACGAGGGCCTCTACATCAACTCCGTGGCCTCTCCGGTGATGTGTGAGTAGTTTACTTCAGACCTTCGGGTCCATAGTTATTATCTAGATGGCTTCTTCTCTCTCTTTGATCTCAATACAAAGTTCTCCTCGATCTTCTTGGAGATCTATTCGGTGTAATCTTGTTTTGCGGTGTGTTTGTTGAGATCCGATGAATTGTGGGTTTATGATCAAGTTTATCTATGAACAATATTTGAATCTCCTCTGAATTCTTTTATGTATGATTGGTTTATCTTTGGAAGTCTCTTCGAATTATCAGTTTGGTTTGGCCTACTAGATTGATCTTTCTTGCAATGGGAGAAGTGCTTAGCTTTGGGTTCAATCTTGCGGTGTCATTTCCCAGTGACAGCAGGGGCAGCATGGCACGTATTGTATTGTTGCCATCGAGGATAAAAATATGGGGTTTATATCATATTGCATGAGTTTATCCCTCTACATCATGTCATCTCACTTAAAGCATTACCCTATTCTTATGAACTTAATACTCTAAATGCATGATGGATAGCGGTCGATGTGTGGAGTAATAGTAGTAGATGCAGAATCGTTTCGGTCTACTTGTCACGGACATGATGCCTATATACATGATCATACCTAGATATTCTCATAACTATGCTCAATTCTATCAATTGCTCGACAGTAATTCGTTTACCCACCGTAATACTTATGCTCTTGAGAGAAGCCACTAGTGAAACCTATGGCCCCCGGGTCTATCTTCCATCATATTAATCTTCCAACACTTAGTTATTTCTATTGTTGTTTATTTTACTTTGCATCATTATTTCTCTTTATCATAAAAATACCAAAAATATTATCTTATCATATCTATCAGATCGCACTCTCGTATGTGACCGTGAAGGGATTGACAACCCCTTTATCGCGTTGGTTGCGAGGTTCTTATTTGTTTGTGTAGGTGCGTGGGACTCGAGCATGATCTCCTACTGGATTGATACCTTGGTTCTCAAAAACTAAGGGAAATACTTATGCTACTTTACTGCATCACCCTTTCCTCTTCAAGGGAAAACCAACGCAGTGCTCAAGAGGTAGCAAGAAGGATTTCTGGCACCGTTGCCGGGGAGATTCGCGCCAAGTCAAGTCAAGATTTGACTCCCGACAACGAGCCATTTCTAGCGCCGTTGCCGGGGAGTCTACGCACAAGTCAAGACATACCAAGTACCCATCACAAACTTGTATCCCTTGCATTACATTATTTGCCATTTGCCTCTCGTTTTCCTCTCCCCCACTTCACCCTTGCCGTTTTATTCGCCCTCTCTTTTTCCGTTCGCCTCCCTCTTTCTTTTGCTCCTCGCACTTTCTGCTGTTGTGTCTGAAATTGGGGAAATTATTGTCGATATGGACAATAATAATAACATGGAAAATTTTGATGCTCCTGCTGAAGAACCCCCTATCTTACATACAAAAAAATTCTGAATCGGTAGTGGTAATATTATTGGAAAAGGAGTTATCCAAGATTTCTTTACTTGTGTCGGTGCTTTGCATTCTATGGGTAGTTCTATTCTTCATAGAGCTAGCTAGTAGTCTTGCGGACGCTATCGCCATGCTTGTAGTTGAACTTGAAAGGCAATTTATGCACATGCATCCTTGCATACAAAGGATTTTCCTAGAATTTTCTAATATTGAGCATTCTTCTGTTAAGTGTGCCGCTACTATCTTTTTGGCTCATGAGTTCAGATTTATAATAAAATAGGCCAAAGAAATCTTTGCACACTATAGGGTGGACGTTGGTCATCCTCCCATAGAGGCAATCCTCTTTGATCAAGAGGAAATAATGCCCTTTCAATCTCTAGACTTTGTTGCTTTTAATGAGAACCTTGGAAAAGAGGTTCCTACCAATGTTCTAGTGGATAGAATTTCCGAACTTAATAATGATTTTGCTATTCGAAATAGTGAGCTAAGATATTCTCTCGAGTATAGGCTTACTAAGTTTTGTCAAAAGAATGCTTATAATGACGAATTGGTTGTGCAATACGAAGGGCCAAAGGAGGAACCTATACCTCCCAAAATTGATCTTGGGGGCTTATGTCCCATTAAATTTAGCCATTTTGATTACTTTTTCTTGCCTCAAATAAAACACGCTGCTGAACGTAGATAATATGAAATGAGTTTTCGTGATCTATCCTATTATTATGGCAATACCTAGATCTATCTTCGCTTTTACGCCTAGCTAGGGGCGTTAAACGATAGCGCTTGTTGGGAGGAAACCCAATTTTATTTTTATTCCTTGCTTTTTGCTCCTGTTTATTAATAAATAATTTATCTAGCCTCTGTTTTGGTTGTGTTTTTTGTGTTTAATTAGTATTTGTGCCAAGTAGAACCGTTGGGAAGACTTGGGGAAAGTCTTTTTGATCTTGCTGTAAAAAACAGAAACTTTAGCGCTCATGAGAATTGCCATTTTTATTTGGAGAGCGTTGTTTAGTTAATTCTTTTTGAAGATGATTAATATATAAATTACTCACGTCCAGCAATTTATTTTAGAATTTTTGGGGTTCCAGAAGTTTGCGTTAGCTACAGATTACTATAGACTGTTCTGTTTTTGACAGATTCTGTTTTTCGTGTGTTGTTTGCTTATTTTGATGAATCTATGGCTAGTAATAGAGTTTATGAACCATATAAAAGTTGGAATACAGTAGGTTTAACACCAATATAAATAAAGAATGATTTCATTACAGTACCTTGAAGTGGTGGTCTATTTCTTATACTAACGGAGCTTACGAGTTTTCTGTTAAGTTTTGTGTTGTGAAGTCTTCAAGTTTTGGGTAAAGATTCGATGGACTATGGAATAAGGAGTGGAAAGAGCCTAAGCTTGGGGATTCCCCAAGGTAATATTCAAGGACAACCAAGAGCCTAAGCTTGGGGATGCCCCGGAAGGCATCCCCTCTTTCGTCTTCATTCATCGGTAACTTTACTTGGAGCTATATTTTTATTCGCCACATGATATGTGTTTTGCTTGGAGCGTCTTGTATGATTTGAGTATTTGCTTTTTAGTTTACCACAATCATCCGTGATGTACACATATTTTGAGACAGACTCACATGATTTGAAATTTATTAGAATACTCTATGTGCTTCACTTATATCTTTTGAGCTATATAGTTTTTGCTCTAGTTCTTCACTTATATCTTTTAGAGCACGGCGGTGGTTTTATTTTATAGAAATAATTGATCTCTTATGCTTCACTTATATTATTCTGAGAGTCCTTTAGAACAACATGGAAATTTTCTTTTAGGAATAATATAGAAACTTTCATAGAAGTGCATTGAATACTATGAGAAGTTCGATACTTGATAATTGTTTTGAGATATGGAGATGGTGATATTAGAGTCATGCTAGTTGAGTAGTTGTGAATTTGAGAAATACTTGGGTTGAAGTTTGTGATTCCCGTAGCATGCACGTATGGTGAACCGTTATGTGATGAAGTCGAAGCATGATTTATTTATTGATTGTCTTCCTTATGAGTGGCGGTCGGGGACGAGCGATGGTATTTTCCTACGAATCTATCCCCCTAGGAGCATGAGCGTAATACTTTGTTTCGATAACTAATAGATTTTTGCAATAAGTATGTGAGTTCTTTATGACTAATGTTGAGTCCATGGATTATACGCACTCTCACCCTTCCACCATTGCTAGCCTCTCTAGTATCGCGCAACTTTCGTCGGTACCTCAAACCCACCATATACCTTCCTCAAAACAGCCACCATACCTACCTATTATGGCATTTCCATAGCCATCCCGAGATATATTGCCATGCAACTTTCCACAGTTCCGTTATTATGACACGCTTCATCATTGTCATATTGCTTGCATGATCATGTAGTTGACATCGTATTTGTGGCAAAGCCACCATTCATAATTCTTCATACATGTCACTCATGCATCATTGCACATCCCGGTACACCGCCAGAGGCATTCACATAGAGTCGTATTTTGTTCTAAGTATTGAGTTGTAATTCTTGAGTTGTAAGTAAATAAAGTGTGATGATCATCATTATTAGAGCATTGTCCCAAGTGAGGAAAGGATGATGGAGACTATGATTCCCCCACAAGTCGGGATGAGACTCCGGACGAAAAATAAAAATAAAAGGAAAAAAAGGCCAAAAAAAAGAGAAAAGGCCCAAATAAAAAAATGAATGAGAGAAAAAGAGAGAAGGGACAATGCTACTATCCTTTTTCCACACTTGTGCTTCAAAGTAGCACCATGATCTTCATGATAGAGAGTCTCCTATGATATCACTTTCATATACAAGTGGGAATTTTTTATTATAGAACTTGGCATGTATATTCCAATGATGGGCTTACTCAAAATGCCCTAGGTCTTCATGAGCAAGCGAGTTGGATGCACACCCACTTAGTTTCTTTTGTTAAGCTTTCATATACTTATAGCTCTAGTGCATCTGTTGCATGGCAATCCCTACTCACTCACATCGATATCTATTGATGGGCATCTCCATAGCCCGTTGATACGCCTAGTTGATGTGAGACTATCTTCTCCTTTTTGTCTTCTCCACAACCACCATTCTATTCCACATATAGTGCTATATCCATGGCTCACACTCAAATATTGCATGAAGATTGAAAAAAATTTAGAACATCAAAAGTATGAAACAATTGCTTGGCTTGTCATCGGGGTTGTGCATGATTTAAATATTTTGTGTGGTGAAGATAGAGCATAGCCAGACTATATGATTTTGTAGGGATAGCTTTCTTTGGCCATGTTATTTCGAGAAGACATAATTGCTTAGTTAGTATGCTTGAAGTATTATTATTTTTATGTCAATATTAAACTTTTATCTTGAATCTTTCGGATCTGAACATTCATGCCACAATAAAGAAAAATTACATTGAAATATGTTAGAAAGCATTCCACATCAAAAATTCTTTTTTATCATTTACCTACTCGAGGACGAGCAGGAATTAAGCTTGGGGATGCTTGATACGTCTCCAACGTATCTATAATTTTTGATTGCTCCATGCTATTATATTATCTATTTTGGATGTTAATGGGCTTTATTTTTACACTTTTATATATTTTTGGGACTAACCTATTAACCGGAGGCCCAGCCCAAATTGCTGTTTTTTTGCCTATTTTAGAGTTAGAAAAGGAATATCAAACGGAGTCCAAACGGAATGAAACCTTCGGGAACGTAATTTTTGGAACAAATGATCCAGGAGACTTGGAGGGTCAAGAAACAATCGAGGAGGCCACGAGGCAGGGGCGCGCCTACCCCCTGGGCGCGCCCTCCACCCTCGTGGGCCCCTCGTTGCTCCACCGACCTACTTCTTCCTCCTATATATCCACGTACCCCGCAAACATCCAGGAGCACCACGAAAACCTAATTCCACCGCCGCAACCTTCTGTACTGAGAGATCCCATCTTGGGGCCTTTTCCGGAGCTCCGGAGGGGGCATTGATCACGGAGGGCTTCTACATCAACACCATAGCCTCTCCGATGATGTGTGAGTAGTTTACTTCAGACCTTCGGGTCCATAGTTATTAGCTAGATGGCTTCTTCTCTCTCTTTGGATCTCAATACAAAGTTCTCCTCGATTCTCTTGGAGATCTATCGATGTAATCTTCTTTTGCGGTGTGTTTGTCGAGATCCGATGAATTGTGGGTTTATGATCAAGTTTATCTATGAACAATATTTGAATCTTCTCTGAATTCTTTTATGTATGATTGGTTATCTTTGCAAGTCTCTTCGAATTATCAGTTTGGTTTTGGCCTACTAGATTGATCTTTCTTGCAATGGGAGAAGTGCTTAGCTTTGGGTTCAATCTTGCGGTGTCCTTTCCCAGTGACAGCGGGGCAGCAAGGCACGTATTGTATTGTTGCCATCGAGGATAACAAGATGGGGTTTTCATCATATTGCATGAGTTTATCCCTCTACATCATGTCATCTTTCTTAAGGCGTTACTCTATTCTTATGAACTTAATACTCTAGATGCATGCTGGATAGCGGTCGATGTGTGGAGTAATAGTAGTAGATGCAGGCAGGAGTCGGTCTACTTGTCTTGGACGTGATGCCTATATACATGATCATACCTAGATATTCTCATAACTATGCTCAATTCTGTCAATTGCTCAACAGTAATTGTTCACCCACCGTAAAATATCTTGAGAGAAGCCACTAGTGAAACCTATGGCCCCCGGGTCTATCTTCCATCATATTAATCTTCCAACACTTAGTTATTCTATTGCCGTTTATTTTACTTTGCTTTATTCTCTTATCATAAAAATACCAAAAATATTATCTTATCATATCTATCAGATCACTCTCGTAAGTGACCGTGAAGGGATTGACAACCCCTTTATCGTTGGTTGAGGTTCTTATTTGTTTGTGTAGGTGCGTGGACTCGAGCGTGATCTCCTACTGGATTGATACCTTGGTCTCAAAAACTGAGGGAAATACTTACGCTACATTACTGCATCACCCTTTCCTCTTCAAGGGAAAACCAACGCGGTGCTCAAGAGGTAGGAAGCCTCCGTAGCCACCGAAAACCAATTAGACCCGTTTCGGCACCCGGAGGGGAAACCTCTCAAGTCATTGCTACCTCTTGAGCACTGCGTTGGATTTCCTTGAAGAGGAAAGGATGATGCAGCAAAGTAGCGTAAGTATTTCCCTCAGTTTTTGAGAACCAAGGTATCAATCCAGTAGGAGGCTACGCGAGTCCCTCGTACCTGCACAAAACAAATAAACTCCTCGCAACCAACGCGATAAGGGGTTGCCAATCCCTTCACGGTCACTTACGAGAGTGAGATCTGATAGATATGATAAGATAATATTTTTGGTATTTTTATGATAAAGATGCAAAGTAAAATAAAAGCAAAGGAAAATAACTAAGTATTGGAAGATTAATATGATGAAGATAGACCCGGGGGCCATAGGTTTCACTAGTGGCTTCTCTCAAGAGCATAAGTATTACGGTGGGTGAACGAATTACTGTTGAGCAATTGACAGAATTGAGCATAGTTATGAGAATATCTAGGTATGATCATGTATATAGGCATCACGTCCGAGACAAGTAGACCGACTCCTGCCTGCATCTACTACTATTACTCCACTCATCGACCGCTATCCATCATGCATCTAGAGTATTAAGTTCATGAAAACAGAGTAACGCCTTAAGCAAGATGACATGATGTAGAGGGATAAACTCATGCAATATGATAAATAAACCCCATCTTGTTTATCCTCGATGGCAACAATACAATATGTGCCTTGCTGCCCTTACTGTCACTGGGAAAGGACACCGCAAGATTGAACCCAAAGCTAAGCACTTCTCCCATTGCAAGAAAGATCAATATAGTAGGCCAAACCAAACTGATAATTCGAAGAGACTTGCAAAGATAACCAATCATACATAAAAGAATTCAAAGAAGATTCAAATATTGTTCATAGATAATCTTGATCATAAACCCACAATTCATCTGTCTCAACAAACACACCGCAAAAAGAAGATTACATCGAATAGATCTCCACAAGAGAGGGGGGAACATTGTATTGAGATCCAAAAAGAGAGAAGAAGCCATCTAGCTAATAACTATGGACCCGAAGGTCTGAGGTAAACTACTCACACTTCATCGGAGAGGCTACGGTGTTGATGTAGAAGCCCTCCGTGATGGATGCCCCCTCCGGCGGAGCTCCGGAACAGGCCCCAAGATGGGATCTCGTGGATACAGAAGGTTGCGGCAGTGGAATTAGGTTTTTAGCTCCATTTCTGATTGCTTGGGGGTATGTAGGTATATGTAGGAGGAAGGAGTACGTCGGTGGAGCAACAGGGGGCCCACGAGGGTGGAGGGCGCGCCTAGGGGGGTAGGCGCGCCCCTCTACCTCGTGGCTTCCTCCTTTATTTCTTGACGTAGGGTCCAAGTCTCCTCGATCATGTTCGTTCCAAAAATCACGTTCCCGAAGGTTTCATTCCGTTTGGACTCCGTTTGATATTCCTTTTCTGCGAAACTCTGAAATAGGCAAAAAACAGCAATTCTGGGTTGGGTCTCCAGTTAATAGGTTAGTCCCAAAAATAATATAAAAGTGGATAATAAAGCCCAATAATGTCCAAAACAGTAGATAATATAGCATGTAGCAATCAAAAATTATAGATACCTTGGAGACGTACCAAGCATCCCCAAGCTTAATTCATGCTCATCCTTGAGTAGGTAAATGATAAAAAAAGATAATTTTGATGTGGAGTGCTACTTGGCATAATTTTAATGTAATTCTTCTTAATTGTGGTATGAATATTCAGATCCGAAAGATTCAAGATAAAAGTTCATATTGACATAAAAATAATAATAATTCAAGCATACTAACTAAGCAATTATGTCTTCTCAAAATAACATGGCCAAAGAAAGTTCATACCTAAAAAATCATATAGTTTAGTCATGCTCCATTTTCGTCACACAAGAATGCTCTCATCATGCACAACCCCAATGACAAGCCAAGCAATTGTTTCATACTTTAGTAATCTCAAACCTATAAACTTTCATGCAATATATGAGCGCGAGCCATGGACATAGCACTATGGGTGGAATAGAATATGATGATGGGGGTTATGTGGAAAAGACAAAAAAGGAGAAAGTCTCACATTGAGGGAGTCTTGGATTAGGGGGTCTCCGGACAGCCGGACTGTTGGACTATGAAGATGCAAGATTGAAGACTTCTTCCCGTGTCCGGATGGAACTCTACTTGGCGTGGAAGGCAAGCTAGGCAATACGGATATGTATATCTCCTCCTTTGTAACCGACCTTGTGTAACCCTAGCCCCCTCCAATGTCTATATAAACCGAAGGGTTTTAGTCCGTAGGACAACATACAATCATACCATAGGCTAGCTTCTAGGGTTTAGCCTCTCTGATCTCGTGGTAGATCAACTCTTGTACTACTCATATTATCAAGAACAATCAAGCAGGACGTAGGGTATTACCTCCATCAAGAGGGCCCGAACCTGGGTAAACATCATGTCCCCTGCCTCCTGTTACCATCCGCCTTAGACACACAGCTCGGGACCCCCTACCCGAGATCCGCGGGTTTTGACACCGACATTGGTGCTTTCATTGAGAGTTCCACTGTGTCGTCACCATAAGGCTGATGGCTCCTTCGATCATCGCTAGCGATGCGGTCCAGGGTGAGGTTTTCCTCCCCGGACAGATCTTCGTATTCAGCGGCTTGGCACTGCAGGCCAATTCGCTTGGCCATCTGGAGCAGATCAAGAGCTACGCCCCTGGCCATCAGGTCAGATTTGGAAACTTGAACTACACGGCCGACATCCGCGGAGACTTGATCTTCGATGGATTCGAGCCCATGTCAGATGCGCCGCACAATCGCGACAAGCATGACGTAACTCTGCCGTCGGACAATGTTCGGGAGATCGCATCCGCAACTACTCCGGCCTTTAATCCGGAGCAAGTCGCGCCATCCGAGAGCGGAGGGATGGACCCCGCCATGGAGGCCGCACTCTTAGTGGCGATAGAGTTGGATACTGACTTCACCCCTTACGAGAGACGTGTCGCCGAACCACTGGATTCATCTCCGGCCACGGGCTCCGAGCCGCTCACATCCGTGTCCGTCGAATCCGACTGGGCGCCGATCATGGAGTTCACCTCCGCGGATATCTTCCAGCACTCACCTTTCGGAGATGTGCTAAATTCATTAAGGTCTCTCTCCCTATCAGGAGAACCTTGGCCGAACTATGTCTGGCTAGAATGGGATGCGGACGACGAAGAAATTCGCTGCCCACCCACCACCCACTTAGTAGCCACTGTCGAAGACTTAACCGACATGCTCGACTTCGACTCCGAAGACTTCGATGGTATGGACGACGAAGCTGGAGATGGACAGGAACCACCGCCCTCAAGGCGCTGGACCGCCACTTCATCAGATGATATATACATGGTGGACACCCCCAAAGAAGGCAATGGCGACGAGACAGCGGAGGATGACCCCTCCAGGAAGCAACCCAAGCGCCAACGTCAGCGGCACCGCTCTAAGTCCCGCCACAACAAGAGCAGTGATACCGGCACAGGAGATAATAACCCTCCGGATAGTGCCGAAGACAACAACAATCCCCTCCAGCACGATGTAGAGCCGGAGGACGAACAAGCTAGCCCTCCAGAGCGGGCGGCAGATGGAGAACCAGAGGAGGACAATTACATGCCTCTCTCCGAAGACGAGGCGAGCCTCGGCGACGATGAGTTTATCGTGCCTGAGGACCCCGTCGAGCAAGAGCGCTTCAAGCGCCGGCTTATGGCCATGGCAAATAGCCTGAAGAAAAAGTAGCAACAGCTTCAAGCTGATCAAGACTTGCTAGCAGACAGGTGGACCGAAGTCCTTGCAGCCAAGGAGCATGAACTCGAGCGCCCGTCCAAGAGTTGCCCAAAATGCAGGTTGCTACCTCACCTCGAGGAGGAAACATTGAAACCTCATTCACCAGTGTACAATGCGGCTGACTGGCCATTACGCAGCCGAGCCAAAGAGGCGTTTCAGCCTAAAGTTCAGGCCGCACCCCGTCGCCACTCAGTCAAAAATACTAAGGCCCGGGGCAACACAGAGGACCTGCGAGACATCTTGGACAGTAAGGCAAAAATTGCAAGGTCAATATATGGGACACGGGCACGCGCGCCAACACGGGACGATGATCGTCGCGTCGGATACACCAAGAGTAAATCCGGCCGGGCCGAATACAGCAGACAAGACTCATACGAACTGTGTCGGGATATAGCCCGGCACAGAGGTGCCGCACACCCCCTATGCTTCACTGTGAAGTTATGAATCATGAATTCTCGGAGGGTTTCAAACCCATAAACATCGAATCATACGATGGCACAACAGATCCCGTTGTATGGATTGAGGATTTCCTCCTTCACATCCACATGGCTCGCGGTGCTGACCTACATGCCATCAAGTACCTCCCACTAAAACTCAAAGGACCAGCTCGGCATTGGCTAAATAGCTTGCCAGCAGATTCCGTCGAAAGTTGGGAGGATCTGGAAGACGCATTTCTTGACAACTTCCAGGGCACTTATGTGCGGCCACCGGATGCTGACGACTTGAGCCACATAACCCAGCAGCCAGGGGAATCGGCCAGACAATTCTGGACACGGTTCCTGACTAAGAAAAATCAAACTGTAGATTGTCTGGATGCAGAGGCCCTAGCGGCATTCAAGCATAACATCCGCAACGAGTGGCTCGTCCGCCACCTCGGCCAGGAGAAGCCGAAATCTATGGCAGCCCTCACGACACTCATGACCCGCTTTTGCGCGGGCGAGGATAGCTGGCTGGCTCGCAGCAACAACACATCGAGGATTCCGGATACCTTGGATACCAAAGATGTTAACGGGAGGCAGCATCGTAATAGACCAAAGCGCCGCAATAACGGCGATAACATCGAAGATACGGCAGTCAATGCCGGATTCAGAGGCTCTAGATCCGGTCAGCGGAAAAAGGCATTTAAAAGAAATACTCCAGCTCCGTCCAGTCTGGATCGCATACTGGATCGCTCGTGTCAAATCCACGGCACCCCCGAAAAGCCAGCCAATCACACCAACAGAGAATTCTGGGTGTTCAAGCAGGCCGGCAAGTTAAATGCCGAAAACAAGGACAAGGGGCTGCATAGCGATGACGAGGAGGAGCCCCGGCCGCCGAACACCGGAGGACAGAAGGGGTTTTCCCCACAAGTGAAGATGGTGAACATGATATACGCAACCCACATTCTCAAGAGGGAGCGGAAGCGTGCACTAAGGGACGTCTATGCGATGGAGCCTGTCGCCCCAAAGTTCAACCCGTGGTCTGCTTGCTCGATCACCTTCGATCGCAGGGACCACCCCACTAGCATCCGTCATGGCGGATCTGCCGCACTGGTCCTAGACCCCATCATTCACGGATTTCACCTCACTCGAGTCCTTATGGACGGCGGCAGTAGCCTAAACCTGCTTTATCAGGATACAGTGCGAAAAATGGGTATCGATCTCTCGAGGATCAAACCCAGCAAAACCACCTTCAAAGGCGTAATCCCAGGTGTAGAGGCCCATTGCACAGGCTCAATCACACTGGAAGTGGTCTTCGGATCACCGGACAACTTCCGAAGCGAAGAGTTAATCTTCGACATCGTCCTGTTTCGCAGTGGCTATCATGCACTGCTCGGACGAACAGCATTTGCAAAATTCAATGCAGTGCCGCATTACACATACCTCAAGCTCAAGATGCCAGGACCTCGCGGGGTCATAACAACAAATGGAAAGACAGAACGCTCGCTCCATACGGAAGAGCACACTACGGTCATTGCAGCAGAAGTACAAAGCAGCATGTTCAGGCAAACCACTCTTTCGGCGTCACAACCCCCGGACACCTTCAAGCGAGTCCGAAACAAGCTGCAACAGGATCGCCTGGCACGATCAGAGCTCGCCTAGCAGTTCGGCCCCCGTCCCAGTCCCAATGAAGCGACGAAATCCGTGCCACACGTACATAATTACGCATTGAAAATACCATGGACATAGGCGGGGGCACGATCAGGACATGCCCCGCATTGTGGCTTAACCGCACTAGGGGTTGTATACCTTTGTCATTCCTTCTCTCTTTCAGGGCCTAACTATCTGGAAACCCTTTTCCGGTAGTACGATTGTCGGATACATTCCGAAAGCAACAACCAAGGCGGCAAGAAGCTAAGATGAACACGGGAACCACCAGGTGCTCTCTAGTAATAATTGATATACCCGCTTTTCACTATTTATGCGTAGCTTGCCCTGGGATAGGACATTTCGAATTGTCCTACTTTATGCTTATTGCACTACTTGTACCAGTACGCTTCGACGTATTATCTAAATAACAATGCATATCATTAATCTGTCATTGCATTATTTAAGTTTTTCTCTTTCTCTTATATGTCCACTTACAACAATCCGCACCCGCACGTTCGGGTACGGTCAGTTCGCCAGGGGTTCTCGTTTACCCCATAATACGACGCAAGAAGTCTGAACACTTTCGACAATGCGGCACCCCAAACTTATAGCATTATATGCATCAGCTCCGAATCATGTCTTTGGTCAAATGTTGGGTTGCCCGGCTCCCATGCTTTGGTACCTTACGTTCCGCTATATCGGCTAAGGTAGTGGTGGGAGAACTACTGCGGTTGTGTTCTGGTTCTTCCGGAAGAGCACCTCAGTAGAGAAAGCCAAAAACTGACTGTCATGATAAGGCGAGAGACTGGTCGCTGTTCTAGAGGTCTCAAGTCCTTAAAGACTTTTTCCGCTTTGGGTGAGGAGTCGGCCTTGTCCGGCTTAGGCGTGTATAGCGCCCCAAATTCGGCCCTCTGAATACCTGGGGCTTCGCCAAAATTTAAAATCATAGACTTCTATGGCTAAGTGAGAGTGATAAAGCATTATAGTCCGATTGCCTGGTTCGTTGCGCTGAACACCTCCCTTGGAGGACCCAAAATTGGGGTAAAGAGTGTTCAGGTTTATCCCGAACACCCCGGTACTAGTTACATGGGGGCAGAAGCCGACGACTGGCCAACTCTAGATTTTATAAACGGCCGCACAGAAGGTAATATTTTAATTAAGAAAGCGTCGCATGGCGCAAATGAACTCGTTTCATATTACAGGATCACATGAGCATGTTCATTCAAAAATTACATCCTTAGCACACTCATCTGCCACTAGGCGGGAACCCTCCAGGACACCCTCATAATAATTCTCGGGGCGGCGATGCTCCTTGCCCTCCGGCGGCCCCTCCTTCACCAGCTTCACGGCGTCCAGCTTTTCCCAGTGCACCTTCGCCCGGGCAAAAGCCCTGCGTGCACCCTCGATGCAGACGGACCGCTTGATGACTTGAAGCCATGGGAAGGCTTCCACAAGCCGCCTTACCAGGCTGAAGTAGCTGCCGTACAGGGGCTCGCTAGGCCACATCCGGACTATAAGGCCCCTCATGGCCTGTTCGGCCACCTTGTGAAGCTCGACCAACTGCTTCAGCTGGTCGCTCAAGGGCATGGGGTGTTCGGTCCCGGTATACTGAGACCAGAACAACTTCTCCGTTGAGCTCCCCTCCTCAGCCCGGTAAAACTCCGCGGCATCCAGTACACTGCGGGGAAGATCTGCAAATGCTCCTGGAGATCTCCGAACTCGGGTAAGAAAAAGGAAAGTCTCCTTCACGTGCTTGCTTTGCATAATGAATGCCTTACCCGCTGCTATCTTCTTCACCGCGTCAATCTCCTAGAGGGCCTTGTGGGATTCAGCCTTGGTGCTCCGGACGCTTTCAAGCGCCTGCGCGAGCTCGGACTCTCGCGTCTTAGAGTCCAGCTCCAAGGACTCGTGCTTTTCGACGAGAGCCTCGAGCTCTTGCTGCACCTCGCCTACTCGGGCTTCTTGCTTCTCCCGTTCAATGCGTTCTTTGGCCGCTTTGTCTTCGGCCTCGGACAACGCCTTCCTCAGGGTCGCCACCTCGGTCGTGGCCCCTGACAAATCCATGATGATCCTATTACTTTACACCCAAACTTGTTTTTAACTACATAGACAGGGGTATTTCTTACCTTTGCTCTCTTCGAGCTGCCTCTTGGTAAGGCCGAGCTCGTCCTCGGACCGCTTCAGGTCCTGCTTCAGTGCAGCGACCTCCGCAGTACGTGCGGCAGCGGACAGCAGTGAAGCCTGCACATACACATAGACATACTCTAATTAGACTCCTGAGTTATCATTTGATCCTCTATTCGGCTTTTCTTCGCGAACGCCGAACAGGGCATCAGGGGCTACTATATATGCGGTATATTTTCTTATACTTTGATTGCTCACCTCAAATCCTATTAGAAGGCTGGCGCAGGCTTCGGTCAGTCCGTTTTTGGCGGACTGAACCTTCTCGACCACCGCACTCATGATAGTGCGGTGCTCTTCTTCGATGGAAGCGCTGCGAAGCGCTTCCAGCAGGTTGTCTGGTGCCTCTGGTTGGACAGAGGACACCGGCACGGATGGTTGGCCTCCCTTGATGGGGGACCGCCTGCCGGAGTCCGGAACCATCGAGGGTTCCGGCGCAGTGTCTGGCTTGGGCCCGAACTCAAAGCCCGTAGGAGCCTCTCTCCCTTGGTACCCAAGGTCCGGGAAGTCGCCACGAGGCGCCCCCAGGACCACCTCCCCTTGGCTCGGTGCCTGTTTAGACAACACCGAGGGCGAGGGGTGGAGGCGGTCGGAAGAGAACCACTGTTCATATCCGACGAGTCCAAAGAGCCGCTCGACGAGGGTACGTCGAGATGAGCTCGGGACGGACTGCACAATCATGTCCGGCATGAGGAAAGGCAGTACAATAAAACATATCATGAAGTACTACGGTGTCAGGACACTTACGACTTCGCCAGGGGCTTGTCCCTAGGTAGCCACTCGTCGCCGCTGTCGGCGGCCGTCGTGGCATAGTCCGGAAGGAGGGTCCTTCCCTTCTTGGACCCTTCGGCCTCCCCGGATGGGTCGGCCTTCCTTTTCTTGTCTCCCCCGGCTGGGGGGGAGAACTTTTCTCCTCCTCCTCCTTTCCGTGGGAGGAGTGCGCGTCGGAGTCATCGTCCGATGACTCCGATACAACCTTGCGCCGGAGACCCTTTCGGGTCCCGCGCCTTCTTCTTGGTCTTTTCGGCACCTCGTAGGGGTGCCGGAGTCAGCATCTTCGTCAGAAGAGCGTCTGCAGGATCTTCGGGCAGCGGGGCTGGGCTATCGAGCTGCTTCGCCGTCTCTATCCAGTCCTGTTAATGACATGGAAGTTCAAATCCTGCACACAACTAAATCGGGGCTAATAAATACCCTGAGAAATATAAAAAGCTTACCGGATTGGCGCAGCACTTTGCGCTGAGTCCGCGGTCCTCGTTGAGGGGGGGAGGGATCTCGGCGCTCTTGAACAGCACCCTCCAGACATCCTCGTGTGTCGTGTCATAGAGCTCTCGCAGCGTCTGGTGCTTGGCCGAGTCGAACTCCCACAAAACAAATGCACGCCGTTGACACGGAAGGATCCGGCGGAAGAGCATAACCTGGACCACGTTGACGAGCTTGATTTTCTTGCTCGTCATGTTCTGGATGCAGGTCTAGAGTCCGGTCAACTCTGCCGGAGAGCCCCAGGACAGGCCCTTCTTTTTCCAGGAGGTGAGCCGCGTGGGGATTCCGGATTGAAATTTGGAGGCCACCACCCAGTTGGAGTCGCGCGGCTCGGTGATGTAGAACCACCCCGATTGCCACCCCTTTATGGTATCCACATAGGTGCCCTCGAGCTAGGTGACATTAGGCATCTCGCCCACCATGGCGCCTCCGCACTCTGCTTGCTGGCCGCTCACCACCTTCGGTTTGACATTGAAGGTTTTCAGCCATAGGCTGAAGTGGGGCCTGATGCGGAGGAAGGCCTCGCACATGACGATAAACGCCGAGATGTTGAGGATGAAGTTGGGGGGCCAGATCATGAAAATCCAACCCATAGTAGAACATGAGCCCGCGGACAAACCGGTGGAGGGAAAATCCCAGTCCGCAGACGAAATGGGTAAGAAAAACTACCCTCTCATGGGGTTCGGGCGTTGGGACTATCTTCCCCGCATTGGGCAGCCGGTGCGCGATATCTGCGGCCAGATATCCGGCTTCCCGTAATTTTTTGACGTTCTCCTCCGTCAACCATCCACTTGCCTCCTGCTCCCGGCATGCTTGGAGTGGTTTGAGAAGAAGAACGCAAGCTTGGGCGCTAGAGCTCGAGTGTGAGGGAATGGGTAAGTGAGGAAGAAGAAAGCGTGGGTGAAAAAAGTAAATCCTTATCCCTTTATAAGGGCGGAAGAGGCGATATGTCTCCCCACTTGCCTGGTAAAACCGCTTATTCCCTAGGCGCCGTAATTGGTGGCGCGGTTGGGTTACCCACGTCTGTATTGATGAGAATCCCGTGATAAAGGGAACACGATCTCTGCTTTGACAAGACGTGTCAAGAAAACCGCCTCACGATATGTGCGGAGCTGGTTGAGAAAAGCGGTTCGAATAATAACCGGGCCATGGCGTAATGTCATGCTGTCGAAACATGTCAGCAGATTAGATTTGTGGAAATATTATTCTCTCTACGGTGGTATGTGGAACTTATTTTGCAGGGCCGGACACTATCCTTGTATTCAAAACTCTTCCATGATGTATGCAGAGGAGGAACCCATCTTGCAATGCCGAACACAACACTGCGCGCCAGACTCATCGTCATTGAAGCCTGGTTCAGGGGCTACTGAGGGAGTCCTGGATTAGGGGGTCTCCGGACAACTGGACTATATCCTTTGGCCGGACTGTTGGACTATGAAGATACAAGATTGAAGACTTCGTCCCGTGTCCGGATGGGACTCTACTTGGCGTGGAAGGCAAGCTAGGCAATACGGATATGTATATCTCCTCCTTTGTAACCGACCTTGTGTAGCCCTAGCCCCCTCCGGTGTTTATATAAACCGGAGGGTTTTAGTTCGTAGGACAACATACAATCATACCATAGGCTAGCTTCTAGGGTTTAGCCTCTCTGGTCTTGTGGTAGATCAACTCTTGTACTACTCATATTATCAAGAACAATCAAGCAGGACGTAGGGTATTACCTCCATCAAGAGGGCCCGAACCTGGGTAAACATCGTGTCCCATGCCTCCTATTACCATCCGCCTTAGATGCACAGTTCGGGACCCCCTACCCGAGATCCGCCGGTTTTGACACCGACACACATCAACGCGGCTAATCAATGGGCCATGGAGATGCCCATCGATTGATGTTAATGCAAGGAGTAGGGATTGCCATGCAACAGATGCACTAGAGCTATAAATGTATGAAAGCTCGACAAAAGAAACTAAGTGGGTGTGCATCCAACTTGCTTGCTCACGAAGACCTAAGGAACTTGAGGAGGCCCGTTGTTGGAATATACAAGCCAAGTTCTATAATGAAAAATTTCCACTAGTATATGAAAGTGACAAAACAAAAGACTCTCTATCATGAAGATTATGGTGCTACTTTGAAGCACAAGTGTGGCAAAGGATAGTAGCATTTTCCCTTCTCTCTTTTCCTCTCTTTTTTTGGGCCTTCTCTTCATATTTTTTTATGGCCTTTCTCTCCCTTTTTTTTAATTTCTCACTTGGGACAATGCTCTAGAAAATGATGATCATCACACTTCTATTTATTTACAACTCAATGATTACAACTCGATGCTAGAACAAAAGATGACTCTATATGAATGCCTCCGGTGGTGTACCGGGATATGCAATGAACCAAGAGTGACATGTATGAAAGAATTATGAACGATGGCTTTGCCACAAATACTATGACAACTACATGATCATGCTAAGCAATATGACAATGATGAATGTGTCATGATAAACGGAATGGTGGAAAGTTGCATGGCAATATATCTCGGAATGGCTATGGAAATGCCATAATAGGTAGGTATGGTGGCTGTTTTGAGGAAGATATAAGGAGGTTTATGTGTGAAAGAGTGTATCATATCACGGGGTTTGGATGCACCGACTAAGTTTGCACCAACTCTCAATGTGAGAAATGGCAATGCACGGTACCGAAGAGGCTAGCAATGATGGAAGGGTTAGATTGCGTATAATCCATGGACTCAACATTAGTCATAAAGAACTCACATACTTATTGCAAAAATCTACAAGTCATCAAAAACCAAGCACTACGCGCATGCTCCTAGGGGGATAGATTGGTAGGAAAAGACCATCGCTCGTCCCCGACCGCCACTCATAAGGAGGACAATCAAAGAACACCTCATGTTTCAAATTTGTTACATAATGTTTACCATACGTGCATGCTACGGGACTTGCAAACTTCAACACAAGCATTTCTCAAATTCACAACTACTCAACTAGCACAACTTTGATATTATTACCTCCATATCTCAAAACAATCATCAAGCATCAAACTTCTCTTAGTATTCAAAACACTCATAAGAAAAAATTACTAATCTTGAATACCTAGCATATTAGGATTATTTAAGCAAATTACCATGCTATTTAAGACTCTCAAAATAATCTAAGTGAAGCATTAGAGATCAATAGTTTCTATAAAACAAATCCACCACCGTGCTCTAAAAGATATAAGTGAAGTACTAGAGCAAAACTATACAACTCAAAAGATATAAGTGAAGCACATAGAGTATTCTAACAAATTCCAAATCATGTATGGATCTCTCAAAAGGTGTGTACAGCAAGGATGATCGTGGTAAACTAAAAAGCAAAGACTCAAATCATACAAGACGCTCCAAGCAAAACACATATCATGTGGTGAATAAAAATATAGCTCCAAGTAAAGTTACCGATAGAAGTAGACGAAAGAGGGGATGCCTTCCGGGGCATCCCCAAGCTTTGGCTTTTAGGTGTCCTTAGATTATCTTGGTGGCTGCCATGGGAATCCCTAATCTTAGGCTCTTGCCACTCCTTGTTCCATAATCCATCAAATCTTTACCCAAAACTTGAAAACTTCACAACACAAAACTTAAAGTAGAAAATCCCGTGAGCTCCGTTAGCGAAAGAAAACAAAAGACCACTTCAAGGTACTGTAATGAACTCATTATTTATTTATATTGGTGTTAAACCTACTGTATTACAACTTCTCTATGGTTTATAAACTATTTTACTAGCCATAGATTCATCAAAATAAGCAAACAACACCCAAAAAACAGAATCTGTCAAAAACAGAACAGTCTGTAGTAATCTGTAGCTAGAGAAAGATCTGGAACCCCAAAAATTCTAAAATAAATTTCTGTACGTGAGGAATTTATCTATTAATCATCTTCAAAAAGAATTAACTAAACAGCACTTTCCAAATAAAAATGGCAGCAGTTCTCGTGAGCGCTAAAGTTTCTGTTTTTTTACAGCAAGATAACAAGACTTTCCCCAAGTCTTCCCAATGGTTCTACTTGGCACAAACACTAATTAAACACAAAAAACACAATAAAAACAGAGGCTAGGTAAATTATTTATTACTAAACAGGAGCAAAATCTAGGAATAAAAATAAAATTGGGTTGCCTCCCAACAAGCGCTATCGTTTAATGCCCCTAGCTAGGCATAAAAACAAGGATAGATCTAGGTATTGCCATCTTTGGTAGGCAATTCTTCAATGAGACATCTATTATCCTTAGAAATTTCTTTATTTTTAGTTATTATCAAACTTTTAGGCACAAGATCGAAAAATTCATTTGTAACAAATGGTTCCTTAATGATAGCAACAAGATTGGGATGAATACTTATAGATTTGAGATCCGCAGTTTCCTTACTAGAGGATTCACCCTTATTTTTAGGAACATACATAAGTTTGGCGATTTTAGTAGGAGGACTTGGAGTATTCTTTACGGAAGAAAAAGCGGTTCCCAAGTTGGTAATGATATCTTCAAGTTTATCGATCCTAGTGGAATCATGATTTATTTTCTCATTAACTATGGGTTCCTTCTCTTTAATATTTTTCAAAGTGACTCCTACTTTAGATCCATATTGAGAGATTTGGTTGTGGATATTTTTATCCAAATTTTCAATTAACTCTACGGTAGCAACCTTATTTTCAATAATTTTGAGCCTTTGCATTACATGCTCCAAAGTTAATACAGTTCCATTAACCAAAAGAGGGGGTGAGCCAAACAAATCTATCATAGCATTATAAGAATCAAAAGTATGGCTACCTAAGAAATTCCCTCCGATAATGGTATCAATGATATATCTATACCAAGGATTAGCACCTACATAAAAATTGCGGAGAAGAACGGAAGTAGATTGCTTCGTGGTAGATCTATTTTGAGCATTGCAAATTCTATACCAAGCATCTTTCAGACTTTCTCCCTCCCTTTGTTTAAAATTTAGGACTTCATTATCGGGAGACAACGGAGAGGATAGAGGACTAGCCATAACGACAAGCAAGCAATCCAACACACGAGCAAACAAGAAATGGGCAAAAAGAGGCAAATAGAGAAAGAGAGGGAGGATAGAGAGAGAGAGGGCGAATAAAATGGCAAGGGTGAAGTGGGGGAGAGGAAAACGAGAGGCAAATGGCAAATAATGTAATGCGGGAGATAAGGGTTGTGATGGGTACTTGGTATGTTGACTTTTGCGTAGAGTCCCCGGCAACGGCGCCAGAAATTCTTCTTGCTGCCTCTTGAGCACTGCGTTGGATTTCCTTGAAGAGGAAAGGATGATGCAGCAAAGTAGCGTAAGTATTTCCCACAGTTTTTGAGAACCAAGGTATCAATCTAGTAGGAGGCTACGCGCAAGTCCCTCGTACCTACACAAAACAAATAACTCCTCGCAACCAACGTGATAAGGGGTTGTCTATCCCTTCACGGTCACTTACGAGAGTGAGATCTGATAGATATGATAGGATAATATTTTTGGTATTTTTGTGATAAAGATGCAAAGTAAAATAAAAGCAAAGGAAATAACTAAGTATTGGAAGATTAATATGATGAAGATAGACCCGGGGGCCATAGGTTTCACTAGTGGCTTCTCTCAAGAGCATAAGTATTTTACGGTGGGTGAACAAATTACTGTTGAGCAATTGACAAAATTGAGCATAGTTATGAGAATATCTAGGTATGATCATGTATATAGGCATCACGTCCGAGACAAGTAGACCGAATCCTGCCTGCATCTACTACTATTACTCCACTCATCGACCGCTATCCAGCATGCATCTAGAGTATTAAGTTCATGAAAACAGAGTAACGCCTTAAGCAAGATGACATGATGTAGAGGGGTAAATTCATGCAATATGATAAAAAAAACATCTTGTTATCCTCGATAGCAACAATACAATACGTGCCTTGCTGCCCCTACTGTCACTAGGAAAGGACACCGCAAGATTGAACCCAAAGCTAAGCACTTCTCCCATTGCAAGAAAGATCAATCTAGTAGGCCGAACCAAACTGATAATTCGAAGAGACTTGCAAAGATAACCAATCATACATAAAAGAATTCAGAGAAGATTCAAATATTGTTCATAGATAATCTTGATCACAAACCCACAATTCATCTGTCTCAACAAACACACCGAAAAAAGAAGATTACATCGAATAGATCTCCACAGGAGAGGGGGAGAACATTGTATTGAGATCCAAAAGAGAGTAGAAGCCATCTAGCTAATAACTATGGACCAGGAGGTCTGAGGTAAACTACTCACACTTCATCGGAGAGGCTATGGTGTTGATGTAGAAGCCCTCCGTGATGGATGCCCCCTCCGGCGGAGCTCCGAAACAAGCCCCAAGATGGGATCTCGTGGATACAGAAGGTTGCGGCGATGGAATTAGGTTTTTGGCTCCGTTTCTGATTGTTTGGGGGTACATAGGTATATATAGGAGGAAGGAATACGTCGGTGGAGCAACAGGGGGCCCACGAGGGTGGAGGGCGCGCCTGGGGGGTAGGCACGCCCCCCTACCTCGTGGCTTCCTCCTTTATTTCTTGACGTAGGGTCCAATTCTCCTGTATCATGTTCGTTCCTAAAATCACGTTCCCGAAGGTTTCATTCTGTTTGGACTCGTTTGATATTCCTTTTCTGCGAAACTCTGAAATAGGCAAAAAACAGCAATTCTAGGTTGGGCCTCCGGTTAATAGGTTAGTCCCAAAAATAATATAAAAGTGGATAATAAAGCCCAATAATGTCCAAAACAGTAGATAATATAGCATGGAGCAATCAAAAATTATAGATACGTTGGAGACGTATCAGCCATCTTCATCATCCCGACGCTCTCCATGACAAGGAGGGAGTAGTTTACCCTCGGGGCTGAGGGTATGTACAAGTAGCTATGTGTTTGTTCTCTCTCTCTCGTGTTCTTGAGGTGGTACGATCTTTATGTATCGCGAGCTTTGCTATTATAGTTGGATCTTATGATGTTTCTCCCCCTCTACTCTCTTGTGATGAATTGAGTTTTCCCTTTGAAGTTATCTTATCGGATTGAGTCTTTAAGGATTTTAGAACACTTGATGTATGTCTTGCATGTGCTTCTCTGTGGTGACAATGGGATATCACGTGATTCACTTGATGTATGTTTTGGTGATCAACTTGCGGGTTCTGTGACCTCGTGAACTTATGCATAGGGGTTGGCACACGTTTTTGTCTTGACTCTCCGGTAGAAACTTTGGGGCACTCTTTGAAGTTCTATGTGTTGGTTGAATAGATGAATCTGATATTGTTTGATGCATATCGTATAATCAAACCCACGGATAGTTGAGGTGACATTGGAGTATCTAGGTGACATTAGGGTTTTGGTTGATTTGTGTCTTAAGGTGTTATTCTAGTACAAACTCTATGATAGATCGATCCGAAAGGATAACTTTGAGGTGGTTTCGTACCCTACAATAATCTCTTCGTTTGTTCTCCGCTATTAGTGACTTTGGAGTGACTCTTTGTTGCATGTTGAGGGATAGTTATTTGATCCAATTATGTTATTATTGTTGAGAGAACTTGCACTAGTGGTAGTATGAACCCTAGGCCTTGTTTCAACACATTGCAATACTGTTTATGCTCACTTTTATCGCTTGCTACCTTGCTGTTTTTATATTTACGTATTACAAATACCCATATCTACCATCCATATTGCACTTGTATCACCATCTCTTCGCTGAACTAGTGCACCTATATAATTTACCATTGTATTGGGTGTGTTGGTGACACAAGAGACTCTTTGTTATTTGGTTGCAGGGTTGTTTGAGAGAGACCATCTTCATCCTACGCCTCCCACGGATTGATAAACCTTAGGTCATCCACTTGAGGGAAATTTGCTACTGTCCTACAAACCTCTGCACTTGGAGGCCCAACAACGTCTACAAGAAGAAGGTTGTGTAGTAGACATCATGACTCCTATTGAATCTTTGTTTTCCAATGTTAATCTTGATAAAAATGGGACCGGAGATGAGTCAACTTTAGTTAGAAGGCGTCCCAATGATTCGGAGTTTTTAGATCTTGATGCTAAAATTGATAAAAGTGGGATTGGAGAGGTCAAAATTTTAAGTAGCAATGAACCCACTCTTTTGGATTTCAAGGAATTTAATTATGATAAATGCTCTTTAATTGATTGTATTTCCTTGTTGCAATCCATGTTGAATTCTCCTCATGCTTACAATCAAAACAAAGCTTTTACTAAACATATCGTTGATGCTATGATGCAATCTTTTGAAGAAAAGCTTGAATTGGAAGTTTCTATCCCTAGAAAACTTTATGATGAGTGGGAACCTACTATTAAGATTAAGATTAAATATTATGAATGCTATGCTTTGTGTGATTTGGGTGCTAGTGTTTCCACGATTCTGAAAACTTTATGTGATGTATTAGGTTTCCGTGAATTTGATGGTTGTTCCTTAAATTTTCATCTTGCGGATTCCACTATTAAGAAACCTATGGGAAATATTAATGATGTTCTTATTGTTGCAAATAGGAATTATGTGCCCGTAGATTTCATTGTTCTTGATATAGATTGCAATCCTACATGTCCTATTATTCTTGATAGACCTTTCCTTAGAACGATTGGTGCAATTATTGATATGAAAGAAGGAAACATTAGATTTCAATTTCTGTTAAGGAAAGGCATGGAACACTTCCCTAGAAAGAAAAATTAAATTGTCGTATGAATCTATTATTAGAGCCACTTATGGATTGCATGCCAAAAATGATAACACTTGATCTATTCGTGTTTTTATGCCTAGCTAGGGGCGTTAAACAATAGCGCTTGTTGGAAGGCAACGCAATTTTATTTTTGTTCTTGCTTTTTAGGTCCTGTTTTGCAATAAATTTTTTATCTAGCCTCTGGTTAGATGTGGTTTTGTGTTTTAATTAGTGTTTGTGCCAAGTAAGACCTTTGGGATAGCTTACGGTGATAGTTGATTTGATCTTGCTGAAAAACAGAAACTTTTGCGCCCAGGAGATTAGTTTTCATTTTTTTACAGAAGCGTGATAAAATACTGATTATTCTTGCATATGATTAATAAAAAAAATTGCCTAGGACTTCCTAATTTCTCAGGATTTTTGGAGTTACAGAAGTATTCAAAATATCCAGATTGCTACAGACTGTTCTATTTTTGTCATATTCTGTTTTTCGCGTGTTGTTTGCTTATTTTGATGCATCTATGGCTAGTATCGGGGGCTATGAACCATGGAAAAGTTGGAATACAATAGATATTACACCAGTATAGATAAATAATGAGTTCACAACAGTACCAAAAGTGGTGATTTATTTTCTTATACTAACAAAGCTTACGAGATTTTCTGTTGGAGTTTTGTGTTGTGAAGTTTTCAAGTTTGGGGTAAGGATTTGATGGACTATGGAATAAGGAGTGGCAAGAGTCGAAGCTTGGGATGCCCAAGGAACCCCAAGGTAATATTCAAGGATGTCAAAAAGCCTAAGCTTGGGGATGCCTCGGGAAGTCATCCCCACTTTCGTCTTCGTCTATCGGTGACTTTACTTGAGGCTATATTTTTATTCACCACATGATATGTGTTTTGCTTGGAGCGTCTTGTATGATTTGAGTCTTTGCTTTTATTTTGCCACAATCATCCTTGCTGTACACACCTTTTGGGAGAGACACGCATGAATCGTGATTTATTAGAATACTCTATGTGCTTCACTTATATCTTTTGAGCTAGGCAATTTTGCTCTAGTGCTTCACTTATATCTTTTTAGAGCACGAAGGAAGTTTTATTTTTATAGAAATTGATGAACTCTGGTACTTCACTTATATTATTTTGAGAGTCTTTAGAACAGCATGGTAATTTGCTTTGGTTATAAAATTAGTCCTAATATGATAGGCATCCAAGAGGGATATAATAAAAACTTTCATATAAAGTGCATTGAATACTATGAGAAGTTTGATTCCTTATGATTGTTTTGATATATGAAGATGGTGGTATTAGAGTCATGCTAGTAAGTAGTTGTGAATTTGAGAAATACTTGTGTTGAGGTTTGTGAGTCTCGTAGCATGCACGTATGGTGAACCGTTATGTAACGAAGTTGGAGCATGAGATGATTTTTATTGTCTTCCTTATGAGTAGCGGTCGGGGATGAGCAGTGGTATTTTCCTACCAATCTATCCCCCTAGGAGCATGCGCGTAGTACTTTGTTTCTATGACTAGTAGATTTTTGCAATATGTATGTGAGTTCTTTATGACTAATGTTGAGTCCATGGATTATACGCACTCTCACCTTTCCGCCATTGCTAGCCTCTCTAGTATCGCGCAACTTTCGCGGGTATCATAAACCCACCACATATCCTTCCTCAAAACAGCCACGATACCTACCTATTATGGCATTTTCATAGCCATTCCGAGATATATTGCCATGCAACTTTCCACCGTACCGTTTATTATGACATACATCATCATTGTCATATTGCTTTGCATGATCATGTAGTTGACATCGTATTTGTGGCAAAGCCACGTTCATCATTTTTTATACACGTCGCTCTTGATTCATTGCACATCTCGGTACACCGCCGGAGGCATTCACATAGAGTCATATTTTTGTTCTAGTATCGAGTTGTAATTCTTGAGTTGTAAGTAAATAGAAGTGTGATGATTTTCATTATTAGAGCATTGTCCCATGTGAGGAAAAAAGAGAAAGGCCAAAAAAGAGAAGGCCCAAAAAAAGTAAAGAAAAAAAGGGAAAAGAGAAAAGGAGAAAAAGATAGAAGGGACAATGTTACTATCCTTTTTGCCACACTTGTGCTTCAAAGTAGCACCATGATCTTCATGATAGAGAGCCTCCTATGATATCACTTTCATATATTAGTGGGAATTTTTTATTATAGAACTTGGCTTGTATATTCCAATGATGGGCTTCCTAAAAATGCCCTAGGTCTTCATGAGCAATCAAGTTGGATGCACACCCACTTAGTTTTCTTTTTTGAGCTTTCATAAACTTATAGCTCTAGTGCATCCGTTGCATGGCAGTCCCTGCTCACTCACATTGATATCTATTAATGTGCATCTCCATAGCCCGTTGATACGCCTAGTTGATGTGAGACTATCTCCTTCTTTTTTGTCTTCTCCACAACCATCGTCTATTCCACCTATAGTGCTATGTCCATGGCTCACGCTCATGTATTGCGTGAAAGTTGAAAAGGTTTGAGAAAGTCAAAAGTATGAAACAATTGCTTGGCTTGTCATCGGGGTTGTGCCTGATTTGAATATTTTGTGTGATGAAGATGGAGCATAGCCATACTATATGATTTTGTAGGGTTAAGCTTTCTTTGGCCATGTTATTTTGAGAAGACATAATTATTTTGTTAGTATGCATGAAGTATTATTGTTTTTATGTCAATATTAAACTTTTGCTTTGAATCTTATGGATCTGAACATTCATGCCACAATAAAGAGAATTACATGGATAAATATGTTAGGTAGCATTCCACATCAAAAATTCTGTTTTTATCATTTACCTACTCGAGGATGAGCAGGAATTAAGCTTGGGGATGCTTGATACGTCTCCAACGTATCTATAATTTTTTATTGTTCCATGCTATTGTATTATCTGTTTTGGATGTTTTATATGCATTAAGATGCTATTTTATATGATTTTTGGGACTAACCTATTAACCTAGAGCCCAGTGCCAGTTTCTGTTTTTCCTTGTTTTAGAGTTTCGCAGAAAAGGAATACCAAACGGAGTCCAAACGGAATAAAACTTCCGCGATGATTTTTCTTGGGCTAGAAGACACCCAGGAGACTTGGAGTGCAAGTCAAAAGAGCCACGAGGCGACCACAAGGGTGGAGGGCACGCCCAGGGGGGTAGGGCGCCCCCAACCTTGTGGGCCCCTCGGGGACCCCCTGGCCTAGATCTTCCTCCTATATATACACATATACCCCCAAAAACTTACAAGGGAGCCACGAAACCACTTTTCCACCGCCGCAACCTTCTGTACCCATGGGATACCATCTTGGGGCCTTTTCCAACATCCTGTCGGAGGGGGATTCGATCACGAAGGGCTTCTACATCAACACCATTGCCTCTCCGATGAAGCATGAGTAGATTACCTCGGACCTACCGGTCCATAGCTAGTAGCTAGATGGCTGCTTCTCTCTCTTTGATTCTCAATACAAAGTTCTCCTTGATATTCTTGGATATCTATTCGATGTAATACTCTTTTGCGGTGTGTTTGCTGAGATCTGATGAATTGTGGATTTATGATCAACTTGTCTATGAATATTATTTGAATCTCCTCTGAATTCTTTTGTGCATGATTTGATATCTTTGCAAGTCTCTTCGAACTATCGATTTGGTTTGGCCAACTAGATTGGTTTTTCTTGCAATGGGACAAGTGCTTAGCTTTGGGTTCAATCTTGCGGTGCTTGATCCTAGTGACAGAAGGGGAACCGACATGTATTGTATTGTTTCCATCGAGGATAAAAAGGTGGGGTTTTCATCATATTGCTTGAGTTAATTCCTCTACATCATGTCATCTTGCTTAAGGTGTTACTCCATTCTTTATGAACTTAATACTCTAGATGCATGTTGGATAGCGGTCGATGTGTGGAGTAATAGTAGTAGATGCAGAATCATTTCGGTCTACTTGACACGGGCGTGATGCCTATATTCATGATCATTGCCTTAGATATCGTCATAACTTTGCTTTTTTCTATCAATTGCTCGGCAGTAATTTGTTCACCCACCGTAATATCTTCTACCTTGAGAGAAGCCTCTAGTGAAACCTATGGCCTCCGGGTCTATTTTCCATCATATAAGTTTCCAATATACAATTCTAGTTTCCTATTTACTTTCTTTGCAATCTTTTACTTTCCGTTCCATAAACCAAAAATACCAAAAATATTACTTTACCATTTATTCATCTCTATCAGATCTCACGTTGCAAATAATCATGAAGGGATTGACAACCCCTTTATCGCATTGGGTGCAAGGTTGGTGTTTGTTTGTGCAGGTATTCAGTGGCTTGCGCGTTGTCTCCTACTAGATTGATACCTTGATTCTCAAAACTGAGGGAAATACTTACGCTACTTTGCGGCGTCGCCCTTTGCTCTTCAAGGAAAAAACCAACGCGAGCTCAAAAGGTAGCAAATAGCATGGAATAATGAAAAATTATAGATATGTTTGAGACGTATCAGCGCGCCCCTTCCCTTGGCCGCCGGCCCTATGGATTGAAAGGGGGAGGGCTAGCCCCTCTATCCTTCCCTCCAGCTAAGAGGAAGGAAAGGGGGGCACCTCCTCCTGCCTTCCCCCGCAGGCAAACAAGGAAGGGGGGCGCCAAAGGGAAAGCACCCAAGGGGGCCGGCCGGCCACCTTGGGGAGCACCCAAGGCTGCCTCCCCTCCCCCACCTATATATATGAGAGGGAGGGGCGCTACACAAACCCACAACAATCTCTTAGCCGTGTGCGGCGCCCCTTTCCACAATTTAGTCCTCCATCTAGTTTTCCGTAGTGCACGACGAAGCCCTGCGGGAACAAGTTCATCACCCCGTCGTGCTGCCAGAACTCATCTACTACTTCGCCCGTCTCGTTGGATCAAGAAGGCAAGGACGTCATCGAGCTGAGCGTGTGCTGAACGCGAAGGTGCCGTACGTTTGGTACTTGATCAATTGGATCGCGAAGGTGTTTGACTACATCAACCGCGTTGTTAAACGCTTCCGCTTTACAGTCTACGAGGGTACGTAGACATACTCCCCCCTCTCGTTGCTATGCATCTCCATGGATAGATCTTGCGTGTGCGTAGAATTTTTTTTTGTTTTCCATGCAACGTTCCCCAACATGCAGCTCAGGATCCATGCCCGCGAGGAGTGCCGCCTGAGCTTGGTGTCGACGGTGTGTCTGCAGGGCGGCGTGGTGGTGGTGGCGGAGCGACAACGAGAGGGTGGAGGGTGCTCTCTGATACCACGATGTTAGGAGCTTGTTCTGTGTTCTGGAGTCCAAATACAAGATGAAGACTTTCAGCTTGGAAGACACGAAGAATTTTAAGTACTTAGAGTAGGACTCCAATTGCGGGTATAACCCGGAGTCTCTTGTAACCCCATGGACTCAGCTGTTATATAAAGCGAGTCTATGGGTCATCAGAAAGGGAGAAGAAAAATAAGTAACCAGAAATAAGTCGCCTGAGACAAGTCTTAGACAAGATCAAAATAAATGCTCTCGATTGGTTGACGATGCTGAGTCAGCCGGCAGTAGCGCTCAATGGCCACTTGTTCTCCTGTTGCTCTTTTCTGCTGCCATGGCAAAGTTGTTGGGTTGGGCTGCCATGGCAGTTTTCTTTTCATCGGTGCTTGAGACGCTAACAAAAAATAAACAGAAAAAAGGAAAAGGTATATAATAGAAACAGGAAAAAATAAAAAAGAAAACAAAAAAGAGAGGTAACAAGAAGAAAAGAAAAACCGGTTCAGGAACCTTCTAGAAGGTTCGCAAAACCAAAAAACCCGTCCAGAAACCTCTAGAGAGTTCCGAAAACCTGGATCGCTGAAACATTAAACGGGCCGGGCCCAAGACGAACGATCGCTTGATCTCCCTGTGTTAGGGGAATTCCCGCGACAGTGCTCCAGAATCTTTAGGCCGATCACACGCCGACCCGTTCAGCCATTTGCAGCCCAAACGAAGGATCGAAATGCAGCCCATACTTTCGCCGGATGCTGCAGACGTGTAAGATGGACCCGGAGCCCATCGGGCATCGGCCTACCGAAACCACAAAAAATCGCGCAAAATCCCGACGCTTCTCCGGCTCCGCGCGGCACGGCCATTTTCCTCCGCCTCCACCCAACCCCGAACTCCGACCGAACCGGCCACAAACCCCACCCAAAAAATATCCATCACGCCGGCGCAGCGGCGCGCCCCTCCTCCCCCACGGTGAAGCCCCTACCGAGCCGCCCCCTCCGCCTCCGCCTCCGCCTCCGCCCCCTCCACCTCATGTTCGCCTCCGCCCCCGCGGGTTCGCTCCACCTCTCCCACCCGGCGTTCGGCGCCAGGCGCCCAAGGCTCGCGCGCTGCAGGTCCTCCCTGTCGTCGTCGGGCGCGGCGCCCCCGCCGGCCAACGCCAACCACCTCATCCAGACGCTCTGCGCCAGCGGCCGCCTCTCCCGCGCCGCCGCGCTCCTCCAGGGCCTCCCCGCCCCCACGCAGCGCACCTACGAGTCGCTCCTCCAGGCCGCCGCCAGGGCCGGGGACGCCGCGCTCGCCGCGGCCGTCCACCGCCGGCTCGAGGCCGACCCGGTCTTCCGCTCCGACCCGTTCCTCTCCACCCGCCTCATCGACGCCTACGCTGCGCTCGGCGCGCTCCCGGCCGCGCGCCAGGTGTTCGACGAGGCGCCCGACAAGAACATCTTCGTGTGGAACGCGCTGCTCAAGGCCCTCGCGCTCGCCGACCATGGCGACGAGGCGCTCGCGCGCTTGGCCGACATGGGGCGACTCGGCGTTCCCGTTGACAGCTACAGCTACACGCTCGGGCTCAAGGCCTGCATCGCCGCGTCGGCGTCGCACGCACCGGCCTCCGCCCGTGTACGCGAGGTACACGCACATGCCATCCGCCGTGGCTACGCATTGCACATGCATGTCGCCACTACTCTTATTGACTGCTATGCAAAGCTTGGGATCGTCGGCTATGCTGAGAATGTGTTTGCTGCAATGCCAGAGAGGAACGTTGTTTCCTGGAGTGCCATGATTGCGTGCTATGCCAAGAATGAGAGACCTGCTGATGCCATTGAGCTGTTCAAGGATATGCTGGCTTCTGATGCAGACCTGGTGCCTAACTCAATCACAATAGTAAGTGTCTTGAATGCGTGCGCAGGAGTAAACGCACTCGGTCACGGCAAACTATTGCATGCCTATATTCTTCGGAGGGGTTTCGACTCACTTGTTTCTGTACTGAATGCACTGATGGCAATGTACATGAGATGTGGATGCCTTGAAGTTGGCCGGCATATTTTCAATTGGATAGGACGCCGGAGGGATGTTGTGTCGTGGAATTCACTTATATCTGGATATGGGATGCATGGCTTTGGCCGTGAGGCGATTCAGGTGTTTGAGAAAATGGTTCAAGTTGGGTTATCACCGAGTATCATAACATTTATCAGTGTTCTTGGGGCTTGTAGCCATGCCGGACTTGTGGATGAGGGGAAGAAGTTGTTTGAGTCGATGACGGATTATAGTGTCAAACCCCGTGCAGAGCACTATGGTTGCATGGTAGACCTCCTTGGTCGTGCTGGGCAGTTGGATGAAGCAGTGGAGCTCATACAGAGCATGCACATTGAGCCGAGTCCTCAAGTGTGGGGTGCACTGCTTGGAGCTTGCCGTATTCATGGCCATGTGGAGTACGCAGAGATGGCTTGCTCTCGTCTCTTCGATCTTGAACCCAGAAATGCCGGCAACTATGTACTACTTGCTGATATTTATTCTCGAGCTAAACTGCAAGACCAAGTTGCCGTGCTAAAGGAGCTGCTTGAGGAGCATGGGCTAGAGAAGGTGCCGGGGTGCAGCTGGATGGAGGTGAACAAGAAGATATACTCTTTCACATCTGTGGACAACAAGAACCCCCCGGTTGAGCAGCTTCAAGCTCTGATAGGTGAGTTTGTGGCACAGATGAAAAATGAGGGCTATGTCCCTGACACAGAGATAGTCATGTATGACATTGAAGAAGAAGAAAAGGAAAGGATCTTGCTTGGTCACAGTGAGAAGCTGGCAGTTGCATTTGGGCTTATCAACACTCGCAGCGGTGAAGTAATCAGGATCACCAAGAACCTGAGGCTATGTGAGGACTGTCATTCAGTCACCAAGTTCATCTCCAGATTCACAGAGCGCGAAATCGTTGTGAAGGATGTGAATCGGTTTCACCACTTCAGGGATGGAATTTGTTCGTGTGGCGATTATTGGTGAAGATGCTGCCAAGTCGCTGGTGCTTTTTGATCTTTACTGATCATACCAAATTGACGATGAAGTAGGCACTATTGTACAGCCTAACATGATTAGATTAGCCACGATGACCCAGTCTTTCAGGAGGAACAGGAAATTGATTGCCGGTCTTTACTTGGAGACCAATGGAACTTCTGCAAGGCAATTTTGGCACGTTTGTAATGGGTCCCCTTTAATGACATTGTATGAATTAGCAAGTTCCTTGTAAAATCCCACCTAATCTTCATAATCAAGACCTGAGATTCGTTTAAGATATGCAAGCAAATGGTTTATGATCAGTGGTTTATGGTTCTTTGATTTGACGCATAAATGAGTTTTCGTTGCATTCCTGAAGTCATGACAATCTGTTGAGATCTGCTGAGATTTCTGATAAATGGTTGTTGGCTTGTTGCATTCTGAGAATTCTTGAGACTGCATTTTACTTGTTGCATTCTGAGAATTCTTGAGACTGCATTTTACTTACTAGGAGTTGATTTGCAAATGGTTCTATGCTCACAGAGGCCAGGCTATGTGAAACTATTTGTGTTGGCCGTCTACGGCTGCAAAGCTGTCCGTTTCAAGGACCTGTTTCAGTTCAGCCTAATTCACATAGCCTCAGGCACAGTTCGTGACAGTTCACCCGCCTGGTGCCAAAGACATAGCTGGTGCTAGTTCTGTTCACCCCTGCATCCACACGTTTGTTTGTAACAAGAGGATTCGAACAGATGTCTCAGCTTGCAAGCTGCGAGGCTTGCGAGAACAGACTGTATGCCGATTACATTCATTTCAGGTGCTCTTTGCCATAGAAAGACAACATGACAACGGATTTGAGACTTCATCAGAAACAGTACAGCTACTTCATATATGTAGCATAGATGTACCGATGCAATTCTACAGTTACAACAACTAGTGCCATAACTACGACATTGTATGGATAAATCATTGTACACGAACAATCACGGAACTAGATAGCGACATAGTAACAACAATGCTCTCTTGTCTTTCTTCATTCCTCGCACAGAGAGAAGGGGGGCTTTGAAGAGGATTATTCTACAAAAATTGCTCTACAGCAGGAATCCTCTACCTGCAAACATAGGAGCTGAAGGTCAGTAAAATACTCCAGTGAGTAAGCATTCTATCGAAGCGAAGCAACATAAACCGTGTCTTACCCTCATTGCAAAGGAAGATCCTTGTGGGTGTACACAACTCCCTTGTCGCCGTTCACTACTTGTCCACTCCCTCGCAGAATGCTATATAATGAGGAGAGCAATGCATACATATTAAGTGAAGGTACTAATGCTTTAGAACCAGGAAGTATCTTGCGTAAACTGAAGAAACTATAGGGGAAGATGGTGCACGCAGAACACTTCCTCATATGAAAGTACAGTTCTATTATTTGCTGAAGAATTGCAGAAAAACAACTGGCATAAAGACCTACCACCGAGTGGTTAAAAGACCGTCGACGCCAACAGGTCCACGAGCATGTATGCGCCCTGTACTTATGCCAACCTATTCAAGACATTTGAAAATGTTCAGAAATACAGTTAAAAAAAATGTTCAGAAAGATAGAATTGAAAGGTGATTGCATCAGAGCCAATCGAATCTTGAATAACATTTGACAACACATATTAGGCCCAAGCGAGTCAAACGGCAATACCTCTGCACCTAGACCGAAGCGAGTCCCATCACAGAACCTTGTGCTTGCATTATGGAACACAGCAGCACTGTCACAGTTTAGACGAAATGTTATTTCGATACTTGCAGCATGATCTTATATCAAATAAATCATCAAACAAAGCTAACAATACCATAATTAGCAACCACAATAACCGTAGAAATGAAGTTAACTAAATACCTGTCAACTTGTTGTAGAAAAGTATCTGCTGACTTCTTATCAGTTGTGATAATACAATCTGTGTGTGCACTGAAACAAAATATTTAAGACAATCAAATTTAGTGTAACAGAAGAAAAACATCGAGAGTATGTTTAAATGGAAACCTGCATACCTTCCATAACGATTGATATGGTCAATCGCTGACTGCACATCATCAACAAATTCGAGGGTGCATGCCATTGAGCTATACTCATGATGAAATGAATCTACCTTTGGTACTTTCAGTGTGTCATGTGCGACAGGCCCACCATAAATAACAACTCCTGCAATATTACATCACCTTATAAATTAAAACAATGATCATTGTAAAACAATTATAATATTATGATAAACTAATCATGCCCATCAAATGTTATTAGCATCAAGTTCATATTTCAATTCACGGTGTCTAGAACCTCATACAGATTAGTACTTGTGACTAAGTTTGCTAGACTTATTGTTTAAACGTAACTACAGAATTACTTATTATTGTTCACATATTTGACTTCAAGGGTGTGAGCTGGTACCTTCTTTCGCAAGTTCCATCAATAAATCATCAAGACCCTCTGTCTTGTTCAGATCTTTATGAACAAGTAGTGTTTCCTGCACAATGATATACATAATACTTAGTCTATTTATGTAGTTATTCATGCCGGAAATAGTGCATCATATATTACAAAAAAAATATTTAGTTGAAAGTAGAATCAGTGTTGTGTTACAATGATATACACAACCTCTAAGAAATCTGGTATGGTGGAAAATATTAAAAACCATATACAAATATCAAACTCAGAGACGTACCATAGCATTACACGCTGCAGGATAATCAACCTTTGCATCCAATACGATACGTTTTGCCATGTCCATGTCAGCTGATTTATCAATATAAACATGGCAGATACCATCTGTAGAAGAATGAAAACAATTTAGTTCGTCATACATTCAAATTTCACAGAAAATGTAACCTACTTAATTTCTGTGACATAATATCCTATTTTAAAAAATAAGCTGAATTACAAGAATTCAGTGAGGAAAAATGGCTTACCAGCATGACCAAGAACGGGAATCTTGGTTTGTGCTTTGATTTGAGAAACAAGCCTGTTACTGCCTCTTGGAATAACAAGATCAATCACATCGTCAAGCTGCATAGGCATAGTATGCAATCAGTTTAGACATGTTTATGTAATCAACTTCTCATCAATCGAAGAATCAAATGACAATGCTCACCTTTAGAAGATCAGCAATTTCATCTTTGCTTTTCACAAGGCCAATAAGCTTTTTGCCAACAACATCTGGAATCACGCTGGTTATGACCTAATAAAAAACGATAAATTGATATGTCAGGACTGTAATTAAGCTAAATAAAGATGATGCATTACTCCAAACACAATCAGCTAACTAAATGGATCATACCTTATGTAATATTGTGTTTGATCTCATAGCTTCTTTTCCTCCTTTCAGAAGAAGGCCGTTTCCACTTCGGATTGCTAGAGCTGCAATCTGTACAATAATATGCTGATAATAAATAACAGTTGATGTTCCAGGTAAGTTTTATAATTTGTACTTCCCAAAATCTTTACCTGGACCAGGGCATCAGGACGAGACTCAAAAATAATTAGGAGAACACCTAATGGGCAGTACATCTTCTCGAAAACTAAATCCTTAGCAACCTACAAATAAGTCCTTGATGGGTTAAATACATGAGGAAATTATAATTTAAATCTTAGTATGCCATAATCATAAAATATCCTCCAAATTTAGAAATGTGGTTCGGTGGTTTTCACCTCTGTTTTTTTCAGTGTATGTGAGATAGGGTCCTCCATGTCCGCAATTGCACGAATCGATTCAGCAAGGCTTGTTATCTACAAATATATAATGAGAACATATGCTATGACCAAACATAATCAAATAGATGAACGGATACTGCTGTGAAATTTAAACCCACCTTTCCTGCCTTCAGGGTCATCCTAGCAACCAAGGATTTCTCGTAACCTGAATCTTGTGCCGCAGCTAGATCAGCTTCATTCTCGGATATAATTAAATCCACGTTTGCATCCAGAGCACCGGCAATATCTAGCAAAATCTTCTTACGCTCCTCCGATGACAAATTCTGTTTGGGAGGCAATATGCAACAGAAAAAAATTAGCAATGGCAGCTCGAAAACCAAAATACAGAGACAGCTCAAACTTTCCATTAATAGCTATTGCTCCATAAGAAATGAAGGGATATCTTAGGATACCTCCAACGGAGGCTTCTTTCTAGAGAAAGAGAAAAAGGTACCTGGAGATGCCGTGAGCAATCTTTTGCAGCAACTGCCATCTCACGGGTTGTCACCTCCTTCGAACAATCCCAGACATTTGCTTCATTATGGAAAAGTGTACCAATTTTCTCTCCTCGCATAATCTTAATAATGCTATCTGTTACAAATCCACTGAATGGATATAGGAACAAAAAGGTTAGAAGGCGGAAATCATTATATTACAGGATGACATAAACTCAGTTTTGTACAATAGTACAAGGCTACAGCTGGCAGTTGCAGCTAAAACGCAGCACAAGCTTGACTACATGCCGAAGTGAAAGCATAGGCCTCCCTAAATCCTCAGTGAAGTAATCAAACACTAAATGTGTCTGGTAGCGTTTTGAAGATGTGAAATTTGATATACTACTTTAAAATACTTGGCCAACCAGAAGTAGCCTTTGGTGGCATGTTTTAGGAAGAAAGGCGACTAGGCGAGCACCAAGCCTCGAACGCGGGTCGGCGGGCTGTGAGCATTTGAGCCTGCTCTAGCTAGCCAACTGGTTGGCGCCCAGTTCTCTGGGATACTCAAGGAAATTAAACTAAATATCAACACAAGCGGGTAACAGACTCCAGTGGATTATATAAGGAAAAATTGCATGCATTAGATCTCTAGTATCTGTAAATACTTGCACACTGATTTACGAAATGCCAAATTATAATAGCGATAGTTTAATATGCAACCATGGATTGCTCAAATATACTAGCTGGCAGTTTGTCCAACCATAGTGGCTTGCAGTATGTTAACCTAATGGGAACATTTAGTAGCTATCATATGGTTAAATCATGCTATAATAACAAGGGAGAAAAGTTGCCTCACCTTGCAATTACAGCAGGTACGCCCTTTGATGCAGCAGTAACAGCAGCTGCCACCTTAGCTTGCATTCCACCTCTTCCCACACGAGACTTCTCCCCAAAATTAATTAGCTTCCCGTGTTTTTCATTGATGTAGGTGTGGATAATCTTTGATTGAGGATCACTCGGTGGACCACTATAGAGTCCCTCCACATCACTAAGCATGATAAGTAGATCAGCATCCAGTTCTTTTGCCAACAGCGTCGCCAAACTGTCGTTATCCCAGAATATACCAGATGAATCCTGCACATGAAGTCAAATGTTATAACCAGTGAACAGGAAACGCTAAAGACGGCCCAGTTGTCATTGCTAGTGGGAATCCATAAAGTTGATGCATAGCCATCATTTTGTTTAAAGCCTGGAGTGATAAACATCGATCACTGAAACTTAAAAGGGCACTGCATATTCTGTTACAGCATAATGAAAGATAAACCAGCAAGACAGACAGAGAGCAAAATAGCATAGGTTGCTTGTTCTACAAAATAATAACAGAGGTGCCTGCAGAGGAAAAGCTAAATGAAGGACTAAACTACGGACAATTGTCAATTAAGCTCCTACTGCAGAGATCACATTAGAGAAACACGAAACTCTGAAGCTTGGGTGTGCATGGCAATTGTTCTTGAGAGAAATCACACCTCATATGGCGCTCTCCTCGTACTGATAGCATCGTTCTCGTTGAACACCGGTATCACCTTAAGATCTAACAGGGAGACAACAGTCTCACGAAGCTGGTGCCCAAAACTTGGATCCCGGAAATCACGATCCGTAACAAGAAGCTGAGACGATGTCACATCAAGCTGCAGTAAGGTAAGTTTGATGTCAGAAACATATGTTAACCTCATCAACAACAAAAGAAAGAACAGCAGTTAGCAGAACCCACTTGGCTAAACAGCGTATCGTAGATAGCCATTAGGCCACTCTGGCCGACGGCAGCGCAGGCCTTCCCATCCAGGTCCAACTGTGGGTTCTGCAGATCGGCGAAACTGCAAGCAAGGAGAATTATCAGCAAGCAGTGACAATAACCAGAGGCAATGACCGTCAGCAAACTGCTGTGAGAAAAACTCTCTGCAACCTGCTGTTGATAAGCTTCCGGTACTTGAGCCTCTGCCTGCCGACGCCAACGGCGCCAGAGGTGACCAGAATCACCTCATACCCCTGGAAATTAAGCTCCTTCACCTGAAACATTTCCACATATTTACCGGTTAGTATCGGTCAATAAAACAATTTACCGGCTAGTACTACTGTATATTAGCACAAGCTCCTTGGCCAGAGCACATGACATGTCGGAAAATTCAGTTACCTGCTCGCAGAGAGCTCCGAGCCTGCCCATGGCCAGCCGGCCATTCTGCCCGGTGACAACAGCGGTGCCGACCTGGATGCACGAGAAACTCATTAGATGGACCCGACGAACGAACGCCGATTTACTTAGCGACAAAGTAAAAAAATTACTCCCACAAAGTACTTTCTCTAATCACAAAACACCAAATACTTTCCAACTAAATTAGAAAATATACTTTGCAATTTAGTTTCACGAATCTGGGACAATCTAGAACCCAGCACGTGATTTTTATTATTACGCCATAATAACAGGAGGCGCAGCGAATCGAAACAAATTTTCGCCGCCTCCCTTGAACAGATACTTTACGGAATCAGCCCGCTGACGTCACCAGATCGGAGCCTTTTCGCCCGTGCCAGCCTCGGCGCTTTCTCCGATCACCCGTGCCCGCCGCACTCGGTCCAGGATCACGCCGGAGAAGAAGAGGAGGGGAAACAAAAGGAACGGCAGCGAACAGGCCCAATAAAACGGCGGCGACGGCGGCGGCATTAGATTCGTATCGGGAGGGGAGGAGGAGGAGGAAAAAGCTCGCCATGCATGCATGGGAGCATATTCGTGTCGTATCGCGGTCACCACCCACCTTGACGACGATGCGCTTGACGTCCCTGACGAAGCCGCGGGTGGAGTCGCTGTTCTCGAGGTCGGCCGCCGCGACGGCGCCTCCGATGCCTCCCCGGCCCATTCTCCGCTCCGCCGGGGCGTGGCGACCCGCGGGCGCTCGCTCGCTCGCTCCGGATCGAGACGGGCAGGGCGAAGGAAAAAAACGGGTGGGCGAGGCGAGGCGAGGTCAAGGTGGGTGGGTGGAAGTGGCGGAACAGAACCGTGGGATAACAAGTGGAGCTACCGGGCGCCCCCGATTTAAAGGGGAGGAGGGGAGGCGAGCGAGCCGCAGCGCACCGTCGCGTCCCGGCCCGGGGAAGGTGGGGCCGGGGCCACGCGGGGTACGTGTGCGGCGCGATGGCGGCCACAGGCCCTAGATCGTCTGCGGCGAGGGGAGCCCGTGGCCACCGCCTCGGCCGCCCGTGCGGGGCGCCCACGTGTGCGCGCGCCCGGAGGGAGGGGGAGGGAGGGAAGGCCGTTGCGCAAAATATCCTGGAGCCGAGGAAATATAGGGCGGGATCGATCGGCCGCCAGCTGTTGCCCCGCACCTGGACACAGCAGTGGAAGGGTGCGGTGGACGTTTGCGGGGTAGGCTCTTTTTGGGGGCTGTCCTCCTTCGGTCATGCATGGTATGGTATGGTAGTACACTCTTCACTCGTACTGCTGGCTCTAGCATCGGTATGGGGTGGATTGTTATGGTCATTTTGACGCACCTGCCAATTTGTACTCACATGTTTCCTTAAAAGAGGTTGCATGAAGGCACATGTATGTGCATACTTTGAGTCCCAAGGAGATGAGAATGTGGTATCTGCTAGTGGAGTAGCATGTCGATGGATTCGCGTATATGCCTTGGAACATGGACACTTAGGTGGTGTTTCGTCGAGGCCTCGAGGGAACCGAGTGGTAGAGTGGAATGGATCGGTTTTAGAAGCTATGGAACTTCGGTTCACCGAATGCTCGGGTCACGGAATGTGGTAACGTAGAACGGAAGGAACTCGTCCGATTGAATGGAACATTTGGCTAATAGTGGAACCAGCTGATAACTTCGAAGCCGGCAAAAGAACTGATTCCATGCTTGGTTGATATTCATTTTCCGTTTTCTTGATCAAGATGAATATAAATCTCAATATAAACAAAATATGTTCACCAACCAAAACACATTTTCATCTTATCCCAATGTTCTAGAAAAATTCCACTTGATTCCGGTTGATTCCCCCGATCAAACACTTGGTTCTTACATGTATATGTTTGTTTTTGTCATGTATGATAGATAATCAAACTGCTAGAGTGCGGTCGGCAAGACCGTGGTTGAATCATATAGTCTAGGATGTAGGTGATGAAGATGAATATTGTTGGTACAAAGGGGTGGATGCGCAAACAAGCATGTGAGGATGAGATCACACTAGCTCATATCAATGTGTTATCAGTTTGGTGAAAAAAAAACGAAAAAGGGGAAGACTCCTTACTCTGAAAAAAAAATAGCTCTACTAATAAGAATTATGTAGTCCCCCACTTCGATTTGCTCGGTGTAGTAGTAAATTTGTCGACCCTTCTCCCCAACCCCCGCTTCGCCCGAGCCGGGCGACTCGAAGGGAACCCTAGCCGTCGGCGTCCTGTCACCCGCCCTTCGCTCGCCCCGCGTCGCCGGCGCCGGAGGGCCGGCCGGCGAAGCCGTGCCGGGCCCTGAGATGGCGGCGGCGAGCTGTCCTTTCTCCTCTCGCCCTCGCCCCTCCCCTCACGCCAGATCAGGGTCGACTGCGGCAGCCTCCTCCTCCGGCGGTGACGGTGGCGGCGGCCTCCCCGGGCCTCCCCTGCTCGTTGGCGGCGTGGGTGGACTGCCCCGGCCGCAGTTCCCCGCGGTGATGCCCTGTCCACCCTGAGGTGATCTGGACGCCTTCTCAGGCTAGCGGCAGCGCTTCGGCCGGCCAGCCTCAGCGGGGCCCTGCTAGCTGCGGCTCCTCCCCCTCCGACCCCCCCGGGCGAGTTTCAGGCCTGCCTCCTCGGGGGCCGGCCTTGGAGGCTGCTGGCTGCGTTGTGCCTGTCGGTGTCTGCCTCCTTTGGCATGCCGGTCGGGTTTGGCTGCGCGCAAGTCCACTTCGACACCACCACCTTTAGGTATTGTTTAGTTAAGAGAACTGAATATAATGTAATGTAATTTGTATTGAACGGTGTGGTCCTTTGGCTCACGGAATGCAGCATAGTGGAATAAAACAAACTAGCTCCATTGAGGGTAACATTCGGACAAGTTGAACCAGCCGTTAACTTCAAAACAACAAAATAATTGATTCCCTAATTAGTCTCTTTCCATTTCCATCCTCTGGACCAAACGAAAAATGAAATGGTTATGTTCCCCAATTCGTTATTTCCTTTTCATCTCATTCGAAGATTCTACAACCACCTTGTTAGATTCCACTTGGTCCCAATCAAGCACACTACCAGCGGTCAAATTTAACAGTTGTCTTATTCATGTATACATTTTTGTTATGTATCAAACTATTGGAGCATGGTCGGCAGAAGATGATGTACATAATGAAACTACATTCTTGTAGTTTAGGATGTCGGTAATGGAAATGAATAGAATGGTGTCAGGAGGGCTTGAGGTGCATGCATGGCACGTGGGGATGAGATCAAACTAGGACATATGATTGTGTTCCTAGTTTCATGGAAATGCAATTTAGGGGGCGGGGGTGGGTGGGGCTGATCATTTGCTAAAAAAATAGCTCGAGCAACATAGTTTGTATATTACCTTGGTTCGGTTTATTTATTTTTCTTCAATCGAGGAACCGGCAGGAGCACTGCCTTTTATTCATACAAAAAGGAGGGTTTATGTACAAAGGTGTCAGGTTTTTCCGGAAAAACCTGGCAGAAAATCGCAAAAGAAACCTACAAGGTATTACAACTCAACCAATATTGGTCGCCTCATGGGCCCTTCCGGAGGCCAAGGCCCCTATTTGATGTCCTCAAATGCGATTGCCGCCATCTCCAAGTGGGTCATGCGAGATCCATTGAAGATGCGACCATTACGCTCCTTCTAGATATTCCAAATGGCGTAGAGAAAGCGGCCGCTACGATGGCGTTTGTCCTCGATGGACGGCGAAGCGACGAACGTATCCCACCAGTTAGAGATCTTCATTGGAGGTGAAAGCGCATGCGTGACCGCATGTGCCTCTCCCGTCCACACTGGGACGTGCGACCATACTGCGACAGAAAACAAGCAGTCCTTGCACAGGTGAGTTGTCGTTTCTAGCGCCCCAAGACAAAGCGGGTAGCAAGGGTCATGAGGCCAGCCCCAAACGGCCACCATGTCCGTCGTAAGAATCTTTCCACATGGCGCATGAGCCAGAATAATAACTTGCATTTTGGTTCCACGTGCGCCTCCCAGATCTTAGTCGGCGAGAACCTGGGAAAGGACCCTACAAACTGGCGTAAGCTGAAGCAGCGGAGCAGATGCCGTTGGGGGTCCAATGCCATGATATGGATTCTTCCCTACGCGGGGTCAACGCTACCTCAGATGTTACCAATGCAACAGTAATGAACTCCAGCAGCTAGGCCGGCATCGCCAGGCGAGCGACCGATCTGATCCAGTTCTCATCATGTAGCTCCTTCATTAACCTAGTGAAGGGTTTGAATTTCAGTCATCCAATATTCACAAATATTCAAACATATCGACCTCGTGTGTCGTGAGAATTCCAGGATTGTATAGATCTATACGAAGTGTTGACGTGATTTGTATCTAGTGGCACCAATGTTACGAGTACATTTCCACCTAATCGGTTAATGTAGTTTTTTTGCGGGGATACCAATGTAATTTTTGATACTACACCAATTATCACGATTTTTCTATAATAAGAAATTCAACACATTTCTTATGCTCTAAACACTACCATGGTAATTTTGACCTTTACTTTGCATAAATATATTTATATAAGAAGGAATTCAATATTCCTAAAACTGTGACAAATCCAATGATAGGAGTACATTTCCACCTAATCGATCAATGTACTGTAGTTTTCTTTACGAGGAGATCAGTGTAGTTTTTGATACAGTGCACCAATTATCATGATCTCCCTATAATAAGAGTTCAACACATTAGTAGTAGTAAAATTATGGTTTTTGGTGCGGAAATGTTGCGTTTCTCTACGCTCTAGTAGTTTGGGGAAGAATTGTTTGTAGGGATGTTGCGTTTTCTCATTGTGGACATAGTGCGTTTTCCTCAAATACTTTCTTCATCCGAAAATACTTGTCATTAAAATAAACAAAAATAAGTACTATGTTTAAAATTAAAATACATCTAGATACATTTTATTTTATTTATTTTGATGACAAATATTTTCGAAACGGAGGGAATACTACGCATTTCCACGTCTCTTTTGCTGTGAGCACGTATTTCCATCACAATACTCTTATTCCCCGGGACGGCACCGAAGCCACTGATTCACCACAATAAACGCCGAGTTGGAATTCCCTCACCTACTTAGTATTTACTACAGCACAATAAACACAGCCTTCCACCCCCGCGCTGTACTCTGTACTCAGCCAGGTGACTTCCTCGGAGCCCCCACACCGTCGACACCGAGTTTGGTTCTATGCGCACGGTGCGCCGTGGCGGTACGCGGCCAGGAGGCATGCACCAACCACCAACGCACAGTATAAGCTACGCTATGCATGCAGCATCATTTCGCGCACGAACTTCGCTTTGCTTTTGCTACTACTCCTACCTAGGAGTAGGAGTAGGTCCGTTGATCATTGCGTGCACTGTACCGCGCGGCGCGTCCGGCCAAACTGTGCTACGCGCCACATGGCCCACAATGTTTTACTACCCGTATATACTATACTTCTTCGTAAGAGCATCTCCAACTAGTCCTGGTCATGGGTAGCCCGGCCCAAAAAAGCCCGACCCGACCTGGCCCGACGCCGCTCCCGGGCCGGGCTCAGGCCTAGATTTTGAGCCCGAAGGCCAGGTCGGGCCCATCGTTTTCGTATTTTTCTAAAGGACGGGCCGGGCTGGCCTGAAGCCCGACGGGCTTTTACGTGTTCGGGCCGGGCTCGGGTCTAGAAAACAGGCCCGACGGCCGGGCCGGGCCAGGCCGGGCTCGAGCCTAGGTTTTTTGTGTCGGGCTTGGCTAGGCCCGGCCCGAGGTATGGCCAGGTATATCTCGAACAGAGGCGCTATTAGCCGCACGCTGAAAAAAACGATAATATTGCGCGTGATTGAAATTGGGCTCCAGCGGACACGCTAAAATCCTACGCGCAACAAAATAGGTTCAGCGTGCTAAGGAAAACGGCATCGCACACTGATTATTTGGTGCGTCTGCTGCAAAATCTGGGCTGCTGCTGATGGAACCGTGGGATTGAACGCAGTGTGTTATGCGCTTCTGGTAAAGCAAATACACAAGCCCAGCACGCTAAAACGCTATTTCGGCGCTGAAAAAAATATAACGGGTCCCGCAATTGCGGATCTGTTAAAGATGCTCTAAGCTTATCTGAAAAAAAAAAGCTCTTAAGCTAGCGCAATGCCACGGAATCACAGATCTCAAAGCATGCAGCGCCCCTACTGACCGCCTCTTATTTTTTTGGCGCGGAAGTGCCCCTACTCTAGCTCTACCGACCTGATTGAGAAGATGCTTGGCCCTTGGCCCTTGCACATGGCTCCGATTCAATCTGGGCGCGCGCGACAAACAAACTCGCACGGCGCTCGACGCGCCCGTGATGTTTTTTAGTACGCTGCTGCTAACCACCAACCGCCTCGCCATCTAGAATCTTTAGATATTTTTCCTCAAAGATCATAATACGACGATGTCTCCTGCGCACATCAAAGGCGATGTAAAATATTTCCCTAATAAAACAGAAATGGTCAAGTAAAATATTCGCTCGTCACATCATAACATGTCTGGGTGGTGTAGTTGGTTATCACGCTAGTCTCACACACCAGTGGTCCCCAGTACGAACCTGGGCTCAGACAGTTACCTTTTTTTTTTCTCTGCTTGTTTTAGATGTGAATATCCGGTTCTTTTCCCCCTCTTTTTTGAAGCGGATTCTTTTCCTTTTGCAAATTGCAGATGGTCGGATCGCACCAAAAAAATCGCAGGGTGCACAGCGTCGGCAATTCAAATAGTTCTTCGTACAGCTCAAAAAAAATATAGTTCTTCGTAAAAGTAAGTTTAAATAAAAGTTGTCTATGAGGTCTTTTCTCGGTTTTCTTAAACATCTTTCCCTAATTTTTTCACTTTCCATTAAACAAGCCTAGGGCCAGCAAGTCAGTGCAACGGGCGGCGTTGCCCGTCACCAATTACCACGTGAGCTGGGTGACCGGTGGTGGCGACAACGCATGGCGGTGCAACGGCGAGCTGCGGAGCGAGGAGACGTGGCGGCGTGGCCATGTGGGAAGGTGTGGTGGTGAGCCCTGGCGTGGCGGCGGTGCGGGAACACGGGATGCACGAGGGGTTTCACCCGTGAACTTTCAGGCGATTCCCTGCTAGTCAAATTATACGGGAAGGGCTATCTTTCAGTTAACATGAGGTGAGTTGGGGAATTACACGAGAACCCGTAAAAAAATCAGGTCTACAGAGTTGTTAGAGGGTTGTTTTTGCCTCAACTAACCGTGTTTTTTTACGGATGCAGTGACTATTGGAGTTGCTCTAAATGGTACAATTTTTGTAGAAGGCCAAATGCCGTAGACAGGAGAAAATTAGCCCTTGCAACAGTTTTCTTAAAATAATAATAAATTACGGACATGTCATTGAAGAAATCACAAATGTGTTTCCTTCTGCGTCCACCGATGACCCAATGTGAGCAAAGCTCATTGTCGGCTTTTGATCTTCAACTTACCGGAGCACCCTTGTTGAAATTCAAGAGTTTATAGAATCAACAACCAGGAAGTCGTTGATATACAACAGAACACGCATGCGACCGGAAAGTGACAGAGAAGGCAGGCACAAATCTCACAAATTCCCCGAGGAAGGCCAAAAGATAATCCTAACTTCGAAGAGACAGAGAAGGCAGGCACAAGTCTCACAAGTTCCCCAACAAAGTCATATCCGACCGAGCTTCATCGCACTAAAATGAAACTAGAGAACGAAAACACGTTGAAGCTTCATACCTCCACGGGACGTTGCCGCCATGCAGATCATGCACCCGATGACCGACACCGTCCTTCGACTCGCCAACACCACTCTCTGAGGAAGGACATCAACATGAAAAAGAAAAACCGAAGCGCCATTGTTGCCATCGTGTCGGCTGCTCCAACTTCACTAGCGAACGAAGAATTCAAAGACCCTACGAGGAAAGACAACCGGGTGACCCATTCCCACCCTTCCGCAGTCCCACTGCCGTAGCGGTCGGCCGAGGCCAGCGAAGCCGCGGTGGCGCCAACAGGTCGAGGGTAAAAGCTAGCCGTCTCCTGGTCGCCTCCTCTCTAGAAAACCTAGGAAAACGACTGCTAAATGGCACTATTGCAGTTCATCGAACTATCCTTTTCATGTAATCGCACTTGTTTGTTTACTCGTCGCCGTGTGGAAGTTCGTTTCTTCGCAGTACTCAAGCCAGTCGTGCGGTGCCGAGCACTGGAGGTGCACGTACGTACACCACCAGCAGCATATTCTCTGGACTCCATTTCTATCCTGCAACACGTAGAGCACATTGGCAGCGTGGCTTCCATAGCCCGGAGTGCACAGGCGCGCCACCCTCCCCGTCGCCGTCGCCGCCGCCACGCGTCCCGCCGGTCCACAGAGAGCGTCACATGTCGAAGCCGAGAATTATGAGAGCGCAATGACGTCAAGAGGTCGAGTCCAAAACAGCGACCAATGATCAAGACGAGCAGGACAGTGGGACGTGTCAGGGCGATGATCAGGTCAGGCCGTGCGAACAAAGCCGGACGTGTCGGGGCGAGATGCGTGAGGAGCCGAGGCCCAATCAGGCAGGCAACGATCGAGATCACGGAGGCGCGACGTGTCTAAACGAGACATGCCAGCACGTGACGTCCATCCAGAACTGGCCAATTGTTCCTCCTGTTTCTCTGAAGAAGACGATGCAACAACCGCGCAATGATTCTCCAGAAGAACAGCAGAGTTTTTCCTTTCGATGCTCACCCCAACCCACCACAGAATCCATGAATGGTGCTTAATTTCGGCTGTGCTTTTTCTAAGAAGTGTGCGGCCGCAAGGTCCATGAAAGGGTGTGATGATCCATCAACTTCACGCATGTGCATACAAAAGTGGCAGGGGACGCGCCCAACTTCGACGTGGCTTTCGAGTAGCCGCGGCGAAGCGAAACGCGTCCCGGGGTTGTGGTGAAGGACTAACCGACCGAGACAGATCACAAGAACATTCGTCACTATCACCAGCATGCAACAAGATGCAAGATCGTTGTCGCCGGCGAAGGTAAAGCCCTGATTAAACGTGAATTTTGTGCCCGGGGTGGGAGTAGAATTTGGGTGCGCATTATATTCTTATTACGTGTACGCATGCTAGGCATTTTCTAGAGAAAGCTAAAACATGGCAGCTTAAAACTTGTGACCATGTGTCAATCAAAGCGTGGTCTGGTGCAAATGGATTGGGTAGCGTTTGGTTGATCGACCATAGTAGTTTGAACACTTGGCGGATCCTGAATTGATATGAATTGAATGTGGCCTCAAACAATTTTACATTTTATGTCAATTATCGGCATCATTGAAAATTAAACCATATATGGCCTTGGACAATATCCACAATCATTGCCACCCACATATTCCAGTCCAACGTGTCACGGGGAGCTTCGGCAACGTGCAACTCAACATCACCCGTGGCGGTGTCAACCCGATCTAGATATGTGAGACGTCACAACTTGGTGGATCTTTACGATGCAACCTCCCCACCACCACGCTCACTCGTGCACGCACCATAATGGTGTTTTATTTTAGTTTGTGTTTTCTAAGAGGTCCGTGGACCAATGCGATTATTCATCAACTTCACACGTGCATACAAAAGTGGCAAAGGATGTGCCCAACATTGACGTGGCTTTCGAGTAGCCGCGCCGGAGCGAATTGCATCCCGGAAGTCTGGTAGAGGACTGAGACATATCATAATAACATTATCACTATCACCAGCATGCAAGAAAGATGAAAGATCACAATCACCTTTAAGCCCTATTTCTACCTAGGGGGTAGTAGAATTTGAGTGCGCAGTATGTTCTTATTACGTGTACGGATGTTAGAAATTGGCCAAAGAAAACTAAAACATGGTAACTTAAACATGTGACCACAAAGTGTGGCGTGGTGCAAATGGATTGGATAGTTCTTGGTCGGTCGACCATAATGATCAACACTTATCGGATCCATAATTGATATCGGAAGATGTGGCATCTGGCAATTTTAAATTTGAATCGAATATTAGCGCCACTGAAGATTTAAACCCTACATCGCCTTCGACAATATCCTGATTAATTCACACCCACATCTTCCAATCCAGCGTGTCACGGGGAGCTTCACCAATGTGCAACTCAACATCACTATGTAAGTGTGGAGACGACCACCGCTAGATATGTGAGGTGTCATGGCTCAGTGGATCCGCCAGAAATAGAAAAAGATCATTGAGAGCCCGTTACCCTATTTGAACTGTAGATCACCAATAAGAATACATGTAAAGCCCTGATATAACGTGCATTTCGTGCCTGGGGGAATATTCTTATTGCGTGTACGCATGCTAGAATTTTGCGAGAGAAAACTAAAACATGGCAACTTAAACTTGTCACGTGTCAACCAAAGCATGGCGCAAAATGGATTGAATGGTTCCTGGTTGATCCAGCATAATAATTCAAACACTTGGCGGATATAGAATTGATATCCAATCAGATGTGGCGCCATGCAATTTTAAATATAAATCGATTATCGGCATCATCGAAATTTTGAAACCAGATATATCATCAGACAATATCCTGAATAATTCTCACCCACATCTTCCTATCCAACGTGTCACTAGGAGCTTCACCGATGTAAACGTAGATGTGTCATCCTGATCTAGATGTGTGAGATGTCACGGCTGTGCCAGAAATAGAAACAAATATCATCGAGAGCCCATTACCTTATTTGAACCGTAGATCACCAATGCAAACACGCAATAGATTAGCTGGGTCACACCGCTCAAAAAAAAAGCTGGGTCACGAGTTCAGGATGAACTACAAGTGTGACCTTCCAATTCTCCAGTGTACAACTGCACGCGGCATGCGGGGTAGTGCCACACTTGGCCTGAGAGCCCGATCTGAGCCGTTGGTCCATGAATCGGACGGCCAAAACTGCGTGCGGTCAGATAGTACGTACGAGTCTTGTTCCAACCGGACCGAGGCTCGCCAAATTCGAACCAAGCGCCCGTCTTCTCCTCGATCGATAGCGTCTGGGCTTCGTAGTCGGCGGCGAGCGGCGGCGATGGACGGCAGACCCGCGACGGCGGATGACGTGGTGGAGGCGATGCGGGAGTTCGTCTGGTTTCCGCCGCCGCGCCCCGCCTCCGAGTTCTTCTCCCGCTTCAGCGCCCCGCGGTCTTGCTCCAAGTGGATCAGCCGCCTCGAGTGCAACCTCTACTAGTACGATCCATCGCTCGATTCTCTGCCCGTTCCTTCGCCTATATCATCGACCGAATGATCAGCGCGGTAGATTGGTTGGGTACCTGTTTCGATTTGGGCTCGCGGGGAGACAGAGGGTTGATACGTCTTCGCAGGTGGTTCATAGTTTTCTTCGAAATCGGCTGGAAAAATAAGAAGTAAAAACCATGAACACTGTGGACTTTTAAGTTGGACGAACAGGCCGAATCCGGGCGTGATTTTTGTGTGCTGTTGGAAACTGAGAATAATGTTGCATCAATTGTGCACATTATGGTGTCACTGCTGGAAATATTAGCTAGGGATTATGTCAAAGAATCGATGTTTGTTTCACCAAAAAAAGTATTTAAAAACAATTGAGCCAAAGTGTAGCTACTGAACAGATACTCGAGTCATGACTTATTAACGACTCGAGTACAGAATATCTGAGCGTTGATTTTGAATATTTGATACGCTAGAATGGGATGCCTTACTGCCATTTACTTTTAACTGTGTACTGCCAGTTTGCAAATATGTATATTTGTGCCATTGTGCCGTCCCATATACCCCCCTTATTAATGCTCCTTTCCATCTGTTTTGATGTTTTGCAGCTATGGGACCAACTACTTCATCTTGATCCTATTGATAGGTACGCAATGGGACTTCTGCGTGTACCGGTGTTTTTGGCTTCTATAAGTTACACGAAGTTTTTGGGTTTCATATTTCTGTTCTCTTGTGTATGCAATATGCAGGGATGAGCTTCCTTCAGAAACCAGTTGCTATACTTACAGCTTTTGCAACTGGCCTCAGCATTGCATTTTTCAGTGACAGGTGTGTTTAAACTTTCTCACTGCTAATGTTATGCCTACAATGAGAAAACATGTCCCTCCCAACTAAAATGAGCACGGGGTTCTGTCCATCTTTTCAATCTCCAAGTATCTCTTATATTCCAGATGAAGGATTGACACGAGTACCTGAGCAATTTATTTGTAATACGCTCAATAGATGCGTATCACCATAGCAAGCTTTATCTCTTCTATCTAGCCCCGCGGCTCCCAATTGTTGTCACTTCTATTGCTCTATTCAACATTATTCAGTTATTCCTCTTTACAGTGGGGAAACAGTGATACCTCAGACTTCTACCAGGATGATTGTTACTGATTAGGTACTTTTGATGATTGTTACTGATTAGGTACTTTTGATGTTCGATATTGCAGTTTTGCTGTTACTTCCACCAACAAGGTTATAAGCATTGTCAGAAAATTTTCACCGGATTTAGCGGCCCAGATGAGACCATACATAAAGTGATTACCTTATTGCCTGGTTTTATTATTATTCCTTTACTCGGTTTCTTGGAGAGCTTTGTTTAGATTGTTGCCAATGGCATTTCAGCTCTGTCCGTCATGGCCGACCAAGTATGAAAGGATCAACTCATATTTGTGGCCGACCTCTGTCTATGTGGGTCTTTGCCCTGTTCCTTTTTGAAGGTTGGTAGAACACATATGATGCCATTTTTACCTTAGTTTTTGCAAAATTTCAGTTACAACAGAACCAGAAATGAACTGTTAATATGTTTGCAGTTAGCTGCATTTTCTGGGCGAGCTCCTGCAATTTCCTGATAGTTCCGTGGGCACTATACGTTGGTCTACTCGGTAAGGCCATCTAATTAGAGTTTCAGAACGTTTGCGTAAAACACTATTGCCCTAACAAGTTGAGTTTCTACCCTGCAGTAACCTTGATTCATGCCAGCTTCAGAGAACGTAATCTGAAAGGCCGTCTCAACAGATTCAGGAAGGAATTTCGAGAAGCATGGTGAAATTTCAGCGAAGCCTTAAACGTCTCTTCCGGTTCGTACCATGGGAGCTACCTTGTGGGTTTCTTGGCTCCTGTATAGTTGAAAGTTGAATCTGTGGCATGTTATAGATGTACAGTTAGTACCATTGCAGAGTTATGCTTGGAAAGTACTAGTAAGGTGCACCAGGGCACCACCCCCTGTTATGTTTTTCCATCTCTTTTGGAGGTGAAGGGGGATGCAACTATAAACACATATTTGCATTCTAGTACCGTGCCAAGCCACTGGAGGAAATTATTATTATTAGCCTTCGATGTATCCTCATCATTTCTTACTTGTGATTATCTTACAGTAGAGCAAAAACATAATTGTCAAATTTGTTCCTCGGCTGGTTGCTATTATCAGTTCCCAACACTCTAGTGGTGCATCCAAATTCTGATGTCTCCTTTCAAATCTCTCCGTCGAAGAGCTCTTCGTAGGTTTTGTAAATGCTCTGAGGGTGCACAAACGAATCCCCTCTGATTTGCTTAACCTGTTCCAACATGAGCATTGAACAAGACACACTTGTATCAGTAACAATTCTACAATTGTATATAACAAAACACAACCAGGCGTATACTACAACAACCTTTGCTTAGACTACTACTCCCTCCGTTCCAAAATAGATGACTCAACTTTGTACTAAAGTTAATACAAAGTTGGGTCATCTATTTTGGAACGGAGGGAGTATGAGTTAACCAGAACTAGTTTCATGTTATGACATTTCGTATATGCGCATTTGCCAATGCCAACATTGTAGCAAGCAATCTTAACATTTTCTGCACCTCGGAGGCCCAGACAAATAAATGCGATGTTCGAAACTTGCCTGTTTTATTTCAGAAAGCTTGGCGCACAGTTCTTCAGGAATAGACCAGTCAAACAGAGCAATGTTCTCCTTCAACCTCGACTCATTAGCACTCTTGGGAAGCACACTCTGACCCTGCTGAAGACCCCAGCTCAGAGCGATCTGCGCCGGAGTTTTCCCCAGGCTCTCGGCTACTGATGTCACCACCGGGTTACTCGCGACATCTTTCATCCTGCCCAAGGGCGCATACGCCTGCAGACCAGAAGCATATGAGCACAACACTCAATTGTTACTTGCCAAGTGTGCTCAGAAACACACATGCAGATGCAGACTTACTGATAGATGAACCCCATTGGAGTGGCAAAACGCCCTCAGCTTCGCCTGTTGCCAGCCAAGGTGGCACTCGACCTGATCAACGGCCGGAGGGACACGGGCAATGGCAAGCAGATCACCTAGCTTCTTGGAGGAAAAATTGCTCACGCCGATGGCACGAGCCTTGCCTGAATCGTACAGCTGCTCCATCGCTTGCCAGGTCTTGGGTATGTCAGGGTGGACAAAGTTCTCGGGGCTTATTTCGGTGCCTTTCTTGACCTGGAATGGCCAATGTATCTACATAGATGTCCAGAACAGTCAGCCGTTAACAGCAGAAAGATGGCAATCTTTCAGTTATGGACTTCCGAATCCATGTAAAGGTGATCCAACTTACTAGGTATAGATCCACATAATCCAGCTGCAGATCTTTCAGTGTGCTGTCGATTGCGAGCGGAACGTCTTCGGGTGCGAGATCGCTGCACCTACAGAAGTAGCACACAGTTTTCTTCAAAATGCAGAAGAAGTGCAGAGTTCTTGGCTTCTTTAAATGCAGAAGAAGTGCAGGGTTTTGATTCTCTGGTTGCTACGATAGGAAGTGAAATGACTAGTTCGAAACAAATGCTAGCCTTGTGGAAGAAAATGGTAGGTACCATATCTTGGAAGTGATGAAGAGGTCCTCTCGCCTGACCACGCCATCGTCGAAGAGCCTCTTCAGAGCAACGCCAATCTAGTACAGGAACACGACGAGTCACTCCTCGTAATCTGCTTGTAGATCAAAGCCGTGTGCAAGCATGTGATTTACTGTTCATCTACAGGGTTAACTGACGGACTAACCTCCTTCTCATTATGGTACAGCGGCGCGCAGTCGATGTGCCGGTACCCTGCCTGCCATCGCCGCAGCAAGCAGACTTAGAACAGCACGCACAGGTCTGAACTGGGGTTAAAAAGGGGATGGGGAGAGAGGGCTGGTACCTTGACGGCGGCGCTGAGCACGTCGGTGATGACCCCCGGGGCGGCCTTGTAGGTGCCGAGGCCCACGGAGGGGACGCGGGCGCCGGTGTTGAGCGTGAAATGAGCGGCGGCCATCCTCTTCTCCGGCCACCCCGCGGTCTCCGCCCCGCGCGAGCGAGGCGGGGATGGGGATGGGGATGCGATCACGAGCTGAGGGGCACACCTGGAGTCCTCCAAAGCCGTTTCGTTTCGCCAAGCAACAAAAAGAACGCGAGGTTGAAGAGGAAGCGAACGTGATGGAAGCAATATCGCCCAAACGAGCCGGGATTTTTTTTTTTAAATTCACTTCTCACTTTATTAAACTAATGAAAGGATCTCGTCTGAAATAATACTTAGAATACAATCAGGGAGAACAAGGTCCCAAAACATCGAAACCATATTACTTATTCCTAGTTTAGCCAGCCCATGGGCAGCTCTATTCGTTGTTCTCCTCACCCAGGTGATCTTGCACTCAGCAAGCGAACTGCACATTGATTTCACTTCCTCTACAATTTGATCCATAGCTGATAAATTCCGCTTCTTTTCATTTAGCATCCCAGCAACAGTCTGGCAGTCCGTTTCAAGGTGCAACTTCTGCACTCCCTTCTGAACAGCTTCCTGAACTGCTCGTCTGCATGCAAGCAGTTCAGCCACCTCCGCGCTGCATGTATCCGGGAAAAACACCGACGCTGCACCTCTGAAAACTCCATGTTCATCTCTAAAGATCACACCCCCTCCACCTCCCACCCCTGACCGCACCATAGCTCCATCTACATTGGCCTTCAGCCAACCATGCTCCGGGGGTTTCCAAGTATCCTTCAGCTGGCTACTTGCAACTGAACCATGGCCACCCATTACTCTTTGCCACTCCTCTAGTCGCATGACCACCGCTTTTGCAATCTGCTCCGGCTCCTCAATCTTCTTTCCTTCGCGTGTTTCATTCCGTGCTAACCATAGTGCGTAGATGCCCTGGATCATCATGGACTTTTCCTCGTCCGACGCCTCTGACAGCCACTGTAACATCCACTTCGCGAGCGAACTCTGGGTGCTCATAGATACAAGTGGGATCGCCACCCTTACACCCAATGCCGAGCCCAGCTCCTTCCAAAACATTGCCGAATGATAACAGGCCCAAAACCGATGATATAGCTTCTTCTCTCCCACATGCAGGGCAAAAAACGCCCGCCTTGATATGTCGCAGTAGAAGTTCCGAGCCCACCGCCAGGCCATTCTTGATCAATCTCCAAACGTGGATCGGCGCTTTCCCAGGAGCTTTGGATCCCCACAGAGAGCCAATCTTGGTGGGTCGTGGTGGATGACGAAGAGCCTGGCTGTCCAGCTCTTGCCCTTTTCTTCTCCATACATAGATGATATGCAGACTTTACAGTAAATTCACTATTTTTTATAAAGTTCCAAGCAGGGAAATCTACATAGCCCTGTCCACCCACACAAATTTGCAAAATATCCTGGATATCATCCGGGGAAAACATGGTCACCAATTTAGCTTTATCCCATGCATCACCCTCCTCATTCAGTAAATCGCTAACACGTCTAGATCGTCCCACCCATCCGGTGCCGAGCCCAAGGAGATGCGGCCATGGGACCCGTGTGTCACCTGTGGGTGCCAAGTCGACGGCTCCTCTCGGCCTCTCCCCGACGCTGTCTATCCATGGAAAATCTAGCGAGCTTTGAGTGGAAACTTATCGCTACTTGCTAGCAGAAGAGAAAAATCGAGCAATCAACTTGTAAACAAACGGCCCCAGTTTTATTACCATGTGAATCAACTTCGCTGGAGGAACGATCCATACAGAACAAACAATCCCAGTGACATGAAAAGCTATGATAAATTCATGCCTCCACCGGCAACACGAGATAGTTTCAGAAACTTAAGATACATGTCATCTCACTTCCTATGGTCCTATCACCTACGGGAGTAAACCGTGCGTCTATTCAATAGTTTCCAGGGTGACTGAACCCGTACATTTCTTAAGCGCATATGGTGATACATAACAAGTGACTGACACTGCTATCAACAAAGGAAAAACAAGTGACTGACAGTAATGAGACGCCCAGCTCCCAACCACGACGGGGGCTGTCCTAGATTTCGCCATCCCAGAGCTCATCGTGGGTCTTGTAAACGCTGTCTTTGTTGACGATGAAGTTGCCCATAAGCAGCCTAGCCTGAAGAGCACAAGAAAAGGATGGCAAGTCAGAAATGACTAGGGCACTGCTGCACTCACGCTGGCGTGCTATGAATGAAACGCCTTGGCTGAAAATGCATATTGTAGTTCGCGGATGGTTAACAATGCCATCACTAGTCAGGATCAGGATTCAGAAGGCCATCATTGACGTGTACCCGTCTTTATGGATCTATAGGATTAGGAACCTGACGCTGTTTGTTTCGAACAACAGCTGAAGTGACAAACAACGTTGGTCTGATCAAGTCATGCAGCACCTAATAGCCACTACACGGTGAATTCAGTGGTAGTTTTGTTCTATAATATGTGAATGACAGCTGAAGTGACAAACAACGTTGGCCTGATTAAGCAATGCCGTAGCCACTAGACAGTTAATTCAGTGGTGGTTTTGTTCTATCTGTGTTTTCCTAGAGTAAAAGGTATTAAGTGTAGGTCCCTTAAAAGATCAGTACTCCTTTCATAAGGAAAGAAACAAAGGAAAATAGGGCTCCATTAACAGCGAATGGAATAGTAGCCCATTCAGTCCAAAACGAATAAGCAGTTTCTTATGTCATGTAAGTGACATTGGACCATTAATAATTAGAAACAACAAGCAATAGAATTTTCAAAAAATAAAAAAGAGTGGAACATAACCATTGGTTATATCTTGTGGCGAGTAGACCTAAACCTGTGCATCATCTCACTAGAATCCGTCACGCTATGCTTCTGAACTAGTATATTATTGCTGCTTGTTATTGCGCGTGTGCTTCTAATTTTCTTTTAACAGGCATGATCCAAGGATAAAATAACATTTCTGTATGAGTATCTTGGCACTGAAGCTACCCAATACAAATTCAGAAATGCTACTTAATTATAAGTTCTATAAGAAATTTCCAATGGGGCATTAGAAAGCCAGTGTATACTGTATATGTTTCAAATTCGGTATCAAATAGCAGTGTAATCTTCTCCAAATCATATCAAGCAGCTCGTATATGATAATAGGCGACGGCTGAGGCACAAAACAGCTAAAAGTAGATGAAAAATGTCTATACGAAGTTGCATAACTCACCTGCTTAATCTCAGAGAACTTTGCAAGCAAGTCTTCTGGAATAGACCAGTCATAAACAGCAAGGTTCTGCTTTATCCGTTCTTCACTCACACTCTTTGGCAGTACACTGTGGCCCATCTGAATGTTCCAGCGCAACGCCACTTGTGCAGGAGTTTTGCCAAGCTTCTCTGCAATTGAGAGGACGACGGGTTCTTTGAGGACATTGCCATTCATCCATGTTGAACCAGGCGAACCTAGCGGTGAGTACGCCTGCAACATGCAGATGCTGAATCATAAGCACAAGCACAACTTCTGAAAGATAATGCTACAAACACCACTAGCAGTCACTTGACTGACGGAAATATAGAGTTAGATGGTAGACTTACAGAGAGGTGAACACCGGCCGACTGACAAAAGCTATGGAGTTTAGATTGCTGCCAACCAGGATGGCACTCCACCTGGTCAACAGCCGGAGGTATGCGAGCTACAGCAAGCAAGTCACCCAATTTCTTCGATGCGAAGTTACTCACACCAATTGCACGAGCTTTGCCGGCATCATGTAACTTCTCCATTGCTCCCCATGTAGCTGGGATGTCAGGTGGTAAGAAGTTTTCAGGGTTGCCAATGCTTGTTCCCTTCTTGACTCTAAATGGCCAATGGATCTACAAAAATATACATGCCATTAGTTTTTCATTTGACATTATTCTACAACAACATACGAAACCCTTTCAACAAACAATCATCTATATCAAAAGTTAGACAGAAGTATTACAAATAAACCCCAAATTATCCATAGACTTAGTAAGCAGAAGTCCACAATACAATGTCTGTCAATACCAGAATGGATGGATTTGATAAGGTTAACTGAACACTACTGATCGGAGTTGTTGAACAGGACAGAAATAACTGCCAGCATATCCAATGGGTGGTGATAGGAGGAAATCACATTTTCAATGATCCAGTCACTCTTCAGATCACAATATTGGAATATAATTATCCAGCAGACTAGCACTGTAGCAGATGTAACATAGACAAACTTTGGACGCTGATGCATGATTTCACAATAATGTAAGTTGACCGTCGATTGAGGAACATTATCTTTTACTAAAAAAAATGAATGGAATATATGAAATAGCTACTTGTTATAAATTGATGCCAATGGTGGTCATGAGGCACTGAAGACAGAGAAACCATAACTGAGCAAATAACGTACTGAACTATGACTCATTAACAAGGAAGATCCATACAACTTACAAGGTAAAGATCCAAGTAGTCAAGCTGCAAGTCATTGAGGGAATCCCCAAGTGCCTCAGGCACATCTTCTGGGGCATGATGACCACACCTGAAAAAGCATACCCATTAAAGCAGCAATTAGTTGGACATGAAGCACTGAAGAGATATAACCACAGGGGTATCACCAGAAATTTGTCTTACCATAGCTTAGAGGTGATAAACAGATCTTCACGCTTGACTACACCCTCTTCAAATAGCTTCTTCAGAGCCAAACCCACCTGGACAATCGAAAGAGGGATACTATGCATTTGTTATTTGTAACACAACTTCAATGGAGAAAACTTGGTACATAAAGAATCTACTGGCATCTCGAATTGGTACACATACTCTAAAGTTATCCAAATTAGTTTTGTCTGGAAAAGTAGGTAGATCATGGACTCTTTCTAAAGCAGTTCACTACTATTCTAGTGAAAGACGGCAAGTAAAATAGACGGACAGAAAGCAAGCTGTCGTATGGCCATGAGTATGAATGGAGATTGGACAACTGAATACTCGGAATATTATGTTCTTTCTTCTTTTATCAGTGATGGTGCGTTGCAGGAAACAAGTAGGAAGTTCGAGCACGGATATCAGACGATAATGCAGGAGAGAATGGATCCAAAAGGTATGGAGAAACCGGATTAGTACCTCCTTCTCGTTGTTGTAGGCCCTGGCGCAGTCGATGTGCCGGTACCCCGCCTGCACGCACGATTTCAGTCACAAAATCAAATCAGGCAGAGGGAAAGCGCATAAGAGGAAACAGGAAAGGGGGCATTGTGGATTTGTAGGGAGAGAAAGAGAAGGAGATGGGACCTTGACGGCGGCGTAGACGGCCTCGCCGACGACGCCGGGGTCGGACTGCCAGGTGCCGAGCCCCACCGAGGGGATCTTGGCGCCGGTGTTGAGCACGAAGTGCGTCGCCATCTCCGCTCCCACTCACTCGCACGCACACGGAGGCAGTCGCTGCAGTCTCTCGCAGAGGACGCTGGAAGGAAGGGGACGGGGACGGGGACGGCGAGCAATGGGTGGTGCGCGGCGAGTTTATACTCACTCACTTTGTAGGCAGCGGAGCGGGTGCGGGCTGTCTCGGCACGGCCACAGCTGTGTGGTTCGTCACGGGGCTCCGTGGTGGTGGCGGTTACTACTGAGACTAGGCTAGTGCAGCGTGCGCCAAGTGGCGGGACGAGCCAGCTGCTGCGTCGGTCGGTGCCATTGCCATCGCTCTTTCACAGCCGCAGCGGCACGGCGTATGTGCTTCACAGACCTCCACGCAGTCGCACGTTCACAATGCTTTTGTTTGTTCTCCGCCGTCCCACGCACACTGTTTGTTTGTCTGTTCATCATAGTAGTACTGTATAAAATTACGTGGTGCAGTCGCGTGCTTCTTCTTTTATTGACCTGGGTGCAGTCGTGCTTTGTGTATATGCATTAGCATTACGCCGGCCCCGATGAAACGCATGGTTTACCTGCTGTGTCTCCGTCGTCACATGTGCCGCTTTGTTTTGCCGGATTCGATCGGTTGGCAGTAGTAGTATCTTTCTTTCTCCAGGCCGGCCGACGAAGGGAAGTGGAGAAACCATTCTGTCCACATCGTCCAGCAAAGTGCACTTTCCCTGAATCCCCGCCTCCGTGCTCCTTTTGGTCATGGAGCGCAAGCTACCGAACGCATGGCGCAGAATCGACCAACGATGAGCGCTGACTAGTGGGAGTGGCCGATCAAATCCAATAGTGGCTGAAGATGACATGAACAGCGACGCGATCCATGGCATATACGCCACGGGTTCAGACTCGCCGACCGACGCGAGGCTGGCACAAGGCCACGTCGACCTGACATGCAACGCACGCTGCAGTGTATCATCACTGCACTTCGCTAGCTGCCCCTACCACTACCAGGCAGGCTTGCGTTGTGCATTTGTAGGCATCTGAAATTCTGAATCGTAAGCAGTGACGTGTTGATTCAAGGGGTAATTAAAGGGCGCTCGCAAATGCCATTCCCACGTGCTGACGTTCGTACGTACGTCGCCATGTCTCCGCCGGGGGCCATCTCCGTGCGTGCCACTGCCACTTGCTTGGTCGCCTCGCCGGAGCTGACTGAAAGTGATCGGGGAGGAGCAGGGCGATGAGCGCAAACCCCCCTTTGTCACTATACACACGAAACCGGTGGCTTCGGGTTAGGATTCTTTGCAGTCCTGTACGGCGCAGTACAGTAACTGTCGTGTGGACCTGGACCTGCATGTCATCCACACTACAAAACTGTACCGTACTGCAGAGGATCTCAACCCGATGGCTTGGAGCGAGAGCACCGTCCAGCGTTGGAAACCGGCTACTTGCATGGACCCATAGGTGGGCAAAGCCAGGATGTAACCATAAGGGGGCGAAGGCGGCAACTACACAAACCATGCATATTAAGTCTCACATTAATTGTATGGCTACATATCTATGGTAATAGTCGCACGTGTTATAATTTGTGTATGGGAAAACAGGGGAAAACAACACATGTTTTACAGCCATCTGCTTAAATTTAGTTCTACGGTTACCAACACGATCATACAATTAACAAGTTGAATCCGGATTTTTCAGTGAAAAAGGTTCAAGGTTAAAGCAAATGACTTGGAAAAAACAATATGCTTTATTCTTTCTCTTGGATTTTTATCTAGAGAAGTGTAGGAAAACTGAAACCAAAAATAAATAAATTAGAATCATCTCTACTCTTATAAAAAACCGAGTTGGTGATGATGGTGTTCCTGCCATCCTGCAATATGGACCGTCCGATCTATATCTGACGGATAGAAAGCAAACTATGACAATTTTGCAAAAAAATACCCGCACCCCTCTCCACATTTGCAGATAAGGACTTTCCTCGTTCATCTTCGTCTCCCATGAGATAAACAGCTCGTATAAATGCATCTTGATGTTCCATGCAATGCATGGGCCTCTTGCTAGTCTAGTAAACACATTAGTATGTAGCTACTGAGTACTAACTAATGCATTAGACATTACCAAACCACAGCAGATCTTGAGAAATCATTAGTGGCGAGTTCCCTGGAAGATGCACGGGCTTGCTGCAAGCCAACAATGGGCAATCAGCCGCGGCCGTCGGGACGTCGCCATTTGCCCGTTCGAACGCAGAGAAGGAGACACAACCCTACCGGCGGCCGCTTTCCAGCGTCGTCTGATGGCAACAAGCCAGCGGCGATGGCGGCAGCAGCGATGGATAGGATCTCGAATATTTTGAGGGCTCAACCGCTCGAGGTCTCACACGATCGTACTGTACACGCCACTCATTTCGATCAATCTGGATCGTGCAACAATTTGATAATGTAATTTTATGCCTCTTGGGCTTGGGCCATGAGAAGTAAGGCTTCAAATCCAATAGCGGCAACATAATTCCTCTATCGTAGTTTGTTGGGGGTGGCCCATAGTGGTAAAAGGTTTATGATCACATAAATAACAGTTAGTATGAATTATACCTGGCCATGGGCAGCCAGGCCCGGACGACCCGATCCGACGGTGCTCATGAGCCGGGCCTAGGCCTAGATTTTGAGCCCGAAGGCCGGGCCAGGCCACCATATTTGCGATTTAACAAAGAGGCCCGGTGGGCTTTTACACTGATGGGTAGGGCTTGAGCCTAATTTCTAGGCCCGACGCCTGGGCCGGGCCGGGTCCGGGCCTAGGTTTTTTGCGTTAGGCTTGGTTAGGCTCGGTCCCAAGCCCGACCTGGACCGAGGGATGGCCAAGTATAGTACAAACACATGACGGAATGTTTGATGTTTTTTTTTGCATGGCTAAACAGAAGGGTATTACTCAAGAGCATAATAGTTCATCCCTACAAAGACTAGGAATGTTAACCGGCCCATAGCGGATCCATATATACAACCATACGGTCTTCCATTCGACCAAAGTTTGCTAACACATGAATTACATTATTTTGCTCTCTACGGATATGAGCACCACACACTCTCTTTCACCCGAAAGTCTTTTCACCTCATGAGTCATCATGGCGTATAAGGACCAGCGAGGTGATCCTCTCCACTGCCACCTTGCTATCGCACTACAGGATGATCGGGAGCTCGGTCCATTGGTGCGCCAACGCCAACCCCTCCATGTACAGCCCGCCAGTTCAGCATGCAAGGCGTTAGGGCAAGACCACATACAACATGCCGAAAACATGATAGCACCATCATGGCCACATAAAATTATCACGGTTCCTGCAATTCCATCCGTGGACATGGATCCATCCACATTTAGCTTTGCCCAATTCTCAGGTGGGGGTGCCATTTTGATTGTGGGGGCTTGGCGGCCTTCACATGCGTTAATGGTTGGGTTGCACCTCATCCTTCACCATCATCTTACCCTTCACAAGGTCAACTTTGGGGGGGGGGGGGGCTGTTGGATAACAAGCTAGGACGGGATGTAGCTTTGCAAGAAAGGTTTGGACACCTCAACAGGCTGTGCCATCTTATGATGAGTGATTTCATTTCCCACATACCAGCACCTCCATATGGCAGCCAGGGACTGTGGCGGCAGGGCTTGCGCTGCTACACATAATTTGGGGCGGAGAGCTCGGATGGGGGTGGCGGCCCTCTGGCGAAGCCACCCCTCTTTTATGGCGAGGAGGGGTTGGCGGGTTGCAGGTTGCCGGATCGGACGCCCGGCGGCTAACCTACGGGTTGGGGTCGGAGCTTTGTTACCCCGGTGGTCGCTGCCGCCGAATTTAGCAGCTACATATCGTCCTGACATGGTGCGTTCCACCCCGGCCGGATCTTAACCGGTCACAGGGTTGTGGGCGGATCGGGTGGTGGGGGCCAGATCGGGATAACTCTAGGGACGACCATGATCAGCCATGACGACAATGACGCCCGAGGGCGCTGGCTTTCTTCTTGGAGACGTTTGTTGGTCGGTTTGCCCTATCTCTTCCTACCTCACTGCTACTCCGGTTGAAAGAGGATAGTGCCCCATGCGTGGTTTTGGTAATTGATGACAATCTTTAAGGATTAATGGTTGTCTTGAGCTATATTTGAAAGGTTTGCCCATAGGCATTTCTTGAAGTCCATTTGTTGGCTTCAAAGAGATTATGTGATGATCAAGATGTTATTCAAGGAATTATCCAAAGGTTGGTCATAGAGAATACATGACACAAGGTTGATCACGACTAAGTTAAAGAGTTAATCAGATTGATCAACACACAAAGCATACAAGATGTACCAAGAGGGATCAAGTGTGTTGGGGAACGTAGCATGCAATTTCAAAAAAATTCCTACAATAACGTAAGATCTATCTAGGAGATGCATAGAAACGAGAGGGGAAGAGTGTGTCCACGTACCCTCGTAGACCGAAAGCGAAAGCGTTAGGTTAACGCGGTTGATGTAGTCGAACATCTTCACGATCCAACTGATCTAGTACCGAACATACGACACCTCCGAGTTCAGCACACGTTCAGCTCGATGACGTCCCTCGAACTCTTGATCTAGCATAGGGTCAAGGGAGAGTTTCGTCGGCTCGACGACGTGGTTACGGTGATGGTGATGTGATCCGCGCAGGGCTTCGCCTAAGCACTACTATGCTATGACCGGAGGAGTAAACTGTGGAGGGGGGCACCGCACACGGCTAAGAGATCAACTGTTGTGCTTTGGGGTGCCCCCTTGCCCCTGTATATAAAGGAGGGGAGGAGGAGGCCGGCCACAAAGGGGGATCGCCATGGGGGGAGCCCTACTAGGACTCCACTCCTAGTAGGATTCGCCCTCCCCCCTTTCCCTTTCTCATCGGAGGGGGAAAAGGAAGGAGAGGGAGAGGGAGAGGGAAAGTGGGCCGCGCCCCCTCCTCCTTATCCTATTCGGAATCCCTTGGAGGGAGGCGCACGCCACCCCTTGCGGGCTCCCCTCTCTCTCTCCCCTAAGGCCCATGTAGGCCCAATACTTCCCCGGGGGGTTCCGGTAACCCCTCGGTACTCCGAAATATACCCAAACCATTCCGGTGTCCGAATATCATCGTCCAATATATTAATCTTTACCTCTCGACCATTTCGAGACTCCTCATCATGCCCGTGATCTTATCCGGGACTCCGAACAAACTTCGGTCACCAAAACACATAACTCATAATACAAATCGTCATTGAATGTTAAGCGTGCGGATCCTACGGGTTCGAGAACTATGTAGACATGACCGAGACACATCTCCGGTCAATAACCAATAGCGGAACCTGGATACTCATATTGGTTCCTACATATTTGAAAGATCGTGGATGTCGCCTAGAGGGGGGGGGGGTGAATAGGCATTTAAAATAATTACGGTTTAGGCTTGAACAAATGCGGAATAAACCTAGCAGTTAATTTGTCAAGCACAAAACGTAAAACAACTAGGCTCACCTATGTGCACCAACAACTTATGCTAAGCAAGATAAGCAACTATGTGATAGCAAGATATATGACAAGAAACAATTTGGCTATCACAAAGTAAAGTGCATAAGTAAAGGGGCTCGGGTAAGAGATAACCGAGGCACGCGGAGACGACGATGTATCCCGAAGTTCACACCCTTGCGGATGCTAATCTCCGTTTGGAGCGGTGTGGAGGCACAATGCTCCCCAAGAAGCCACTAGGGCCACCGTAATCTCCTCACGCTCTCGCACAATGCAAGATGCCGTGATTCCACTAAGGGACCCTTGAGGGCGGTCACCGAACCCGTACAAATGGCAACCCTTGGGGGCGGTCACCGAACCCGTACACTTTGGCAACCCTTGGGGGCGGTCACCGGTACCCGTCAAATTGCTCGGGGCGATCTCCACAACCTAATTGGAGACCCCGATGCTTACCCGGAGCTTTGCACCACAATGATTGAGCTCCGGACACCAACAACCGTCTAGGGCGCCCAAGCACCCAAGAGGAACAAGCTCAAGGGTACCAAGCACCCAAGAGTAATAAGCTTCTCAACTTGTAACTTCCACGTATCACGTGGAGAACTCAAACCGATGCACCAAATGCAATGGCAAGGGCACACGGAGTGCCCAAGTCCTTCTCTCTCAAATCCCACTGAAGCAACTAATGCTAGGGAGGAAAATGAGAGGAAGAACAAGAAAGAGAACACCAAGAACTCCAAGATCTAGATCCAAGGGGTTCCCCTCACATAGAGGAGAAAGTGATTGGTGGAAATGTGGATCTAGATCTCCTCTCTCTTTTCCCTCAAAAACTAGCAAGAATCCATGGAGGTATTGAGAGTTAGCAAGCTTGAAGAAGGTCAACAATGGGGAAGAACACGAGCTCAAAAGATAAGGTTCAAAGGGGAAGAAGACCCCCTTTTATAGGAGGGGGAAAATCCAACCGTTATCCCCCACTCAGCCCCGCAGAGAGCGGTACTACCGCGGAGGCAGGGCGGTACTACCGCTCATAAGCGGTACTACCGCTCCCCTTCAGCGGTACTGCCGCGCCAGAAGAAAAGGGCTAGGGCTGGGACCCAGAGCGATACTACCGTGGAGGCAGGGCGGTACTACCGCTAATAAGCGGTACTACCGCCACTACTACCGCAGCAAGTGCCGCAAAACCCGACACGAGAAAAAGCGCACTCGAGTCGAGGCGGTAGGAGCACGGAGCCGCAACGGTACTACTGCTGAGACCATCAAGCGGTACTACCGCTTAGTGAGCTTAAGCGGTACTACCGCTGTGGCCCGCGGTACTACCGCTGCGGAGCAGTACTGCCGCTTGTGACTCCTCAGCGGTACTACCGCTGGGTACCACGGTACTACCGCTGGGACCCTGACAAAAACCACACTCAAGAAAATCAGAACTGCCATAACTTCTGCATATGAGCTCCGAATTGAGCAAACTCAAGCTTGTTGAAAACAAGACGACGAGTAGCATCAAAACAGTGACTGGTTATAGTAAGAAGAGGCAGGGGAGGAATGCCAACAAATAGAGGAGTGAAACCTCAAACCGAGAAGAACCGGCAAAACCTCCAACATCGAAAACATCATAGAAGAAGCATGCGAACTCCGTTTTCGATGAACTCAAGCTTGTTATCAAGATGACCATAAGCTCTAAGACTCACAAAGAGAACCAAACAAGAACCAAGAAAGATGATGCAAGGATGCAATGGTTTGAGCTCTCTACGAACGATACGATCAAGCTACTCATCGAGAGCCCCCCTTGATAGTACGGCAATCGATCCTATAACCCGGTCTCCCAACTACCATCATGAGACCGGTAAAATAGAAAACCTATCAAGGGCAAACCTTTGCCTTGCACATGGTCCACTTGAGCTAGATGATGACGATCTTGACTTCCTCAAGTTGGACCACCTTTCTTGATTGTGTTGGCACGATGAAGACTAGATGATTGCTCCCCCATAGACCACTATGGGTGAGCCACTCTTCGGCACATCTTCACAAGTCCATTGTCACCACAATGGCCGGCAAGCTTCAAGAACTTGATCTCTTCGCGATGATCCACTTGAACTTGCACACGGCAATCTTGATGACGATCACCACTTGATGTCATCCTCTCCATGGGTTGAGAGATATCTTCCTCTTGACACAAGCCCATGAACATGTACCTAACCCCACGTAGAACTCTCACGTAGACCATGGGTTAGTACACAAAGCACAATGGACAATGCTTACCAAACCATGGGATCACTTGATCCCTCTCGGTACATCTTCTATGCTTTGTGAGTTGATCAACTTGATTCACTCTTGACTTAGTCTTGATCAACCTTGAATCTTTCCAACTCTCTTCGTTTGGATGATGTCTTGAAGGTAAACATGAATGATCACACAATCTTCTTCTTTAAGACATGCTTGCAATAAGCTCAACTCTCAAATGACCAATCTTTGGATAATTCCTTGAATAGTACCTTGGTCGACACAAACTTTTCTTGAAACCAACACATGTACTCCAAGAAAAGCCTATGGACAAAACCTTCAAATATAACTCAAGGCAACCATTAGTCCATAGAGATTGTCATCAATTTCCAAAACCAAACATGGGGGCACCGCATGTTCTTTCAATATTCTATGAAGATCTTTATCGGTCAAACCACAATAACAACATATGTTATTCCCTTTGTCATCGGTATGTAACTTGCCCGAGATTCGATCGTCGGTATCATCATACCTAGTTCAATCTCGTTACCGGCAAGTCTCTTTACTCGTTCCATACTGCATCATCCCGTGACTAACTCATTCGTCACATTGCTTGCAAGGCTTATAGTGATGTGCATTACCGAGAGGGCCCAGAGATACATTTCTGATACTCGGAGTGACAAATCCTAATCTTGATCTATGCCAACCCAACAAACACCTTCGGAGACACATGTAAAGCATCTTTATAATCACCTAGTTACATTGTGATGTTTGATAGCACACAAGGTGTTCCTCCGGTATTCGGGAGTTGCATAATCTCATAGTCAGAGGAATATGTGTAAGTCATGAAGAAAGCAATAGCAATAAACTTAACGATCATTATGCTAAGCTAACTGATGGGTCTTGTCCATCACATCATTCTCTAATGATGTGATCCCGTTTAATCAAATGACAACATATGTCTATGGTTAGGAAACATAACCATCTTTGATTAACGAGCTAGTCAAGTAGAGACATACTAGGGACACTCTATTTGTCTATGTATTCACATATGTACTAAGTTTCCGGTTAATATAATTCTAGCATGAATAATAAACATTTATCATGATATAAGTAAATATAAATAACAACTTTATTATTGTCTGTAGGCATATTTTCTTCAAAGTGATTCCATGGTACGGTAAGCATTGTCCATTACGCTTTGTGTACTAACCCATGGTCTACGTGAGAATTCTATGTGGGCTTGGAAATGTTTTTATGGGCTTGCATTAAGGGAAAGATCTCATATAACCCATGAAAGATGATATCAAGTGGTGATCGTCATCAAGGTGCAAGTTATAAAATATTTTTCATAGCTCATCACACATTTGCTAAATTTGTAACTCAAATATTCTTTTGTGCAATCCAATTGTAGAGATATAATTTTTTTGTTACAATATTTTCTATTTCCTTCTAAAAATCTTCTGAAACATTCAAAAAATCAAAATTTATATTTCAATCAGTAAATACAAATATTTACTTGAGTCATCCGTGAAGATAGATAAATCCACTACTTGCAACAACACTTACTGGACTACATACATCAATATGCATATTTCTAATTATTTTATTGCTCGTTCTTTATTGCATGTGAACGATATTTTAGTTCACTTCACTATTTGGATGAAAGTAGCAAATGTCAGATGATTTGTAAGCAAATGACTCTAAAATCCATCACTATGAAATTTCTCCATACGGGTTTCTCAAATGTGACTAAATACAGTGCCACACATATTGTGTATATTTATTGAGTCAAAAAAATATTTTTAAATTTGGGAACAATTTTCAAAAACTGCGGACATGTTTTTGAATCGGTTCAATTTTTTATGTTTGTGAACCTTTTTAAATTCACAACCAGTTTTCCAAATTGGTGAACATGTTTTGAAATTCGAAACAGTTTTTAAATTTAGTGTTTGTACGAAATTTGTGATTTTTTGGAAATTCAAAACATTCATAAAAATTGCAAACTTCTTTAAAAGAATTATGATTTTAAAATGCAAAACTTTTGTTGAAATCCCGAAGTTTTTAAAGAAGAAAACAAAAACGAAGTAGGAAAAAACGGAAGAAACAAAACTGTGCCGCCCTGTCCCGCAATGGACTGGTACAAAGCGAGCGGGGGAACGTGTTTACTGCCCTTGCGCCGGGCTCCCCTATATCTCGCCTGGTGCGAGTCTGCCTTCCGACTCGCTGAAGGGGCGGTTTACGAGCATGGGAGGCCACATCCTCTATTCCTGTTTATTCTTTACATTTTTTGTTTTATTTTTGTGCTCTTATTCATACTTGAAATATTATATATATATATATATATATATATTTATATTTCAAAAGAACTCTTAAAAAACATTTGAAAAAGATTGAACAAATATTTTGAAAATGTTGAACAAGTATTAGAAAAATATTGATCATGTATATAAAAATGTTAATCTACCATTTGAGAAATGTTAAATGTGTATATAAAAGTGGTGACCATGTATTAAAAAATGATGAATTGTTTTGATCATCTATATAAAAATGGTTAATCAAGCATTTCAAAAACAATGTTGAACAAGTATTTGATAAATGTCAACCAAGCATTTTGAAATGTTAAATGTCTATAGAAATAATGTTGACCATGTATTAAAAAATTGATGAAATTTGTTTACCATGTATATAAAAATGTCAAATGTGTATAGAAATAATGTAGACCATGTATTAAGAAAATGATGTATTTTTTAATCATGTATATAAATATATAAATCAAGCATTTAAAACAAATGTTGACCTAGTATTTAAAAAATGTTGATGAAACATTTGGAAATGTTAGATATGTATAGAAAAATTGTTGACCATGTATTAATAATTGTTAAACATGTATTTGAATTTTTTAATTAAGAATTTATAAAAAAAGTTAAATATCTATAGAAAAAATGCTGAACATTTATTAAAAAAGTATAATCTTATATTTGAATTTTTTTACATGTGTAAGAAAAATGTTCTTGACGTATATGAAAAGTGTAGTTTGAAAACAAAAAGAAACAAAGAAATGCAAAAAGACAATGAAAACAAAAAAAAATTAAAAAATAAAACCAGAAAAAAACCAATGTAGAAAGTATGAAAAACAATGAAAACTGATAAAGAAGGAAAAAATAAAAACATTGAAAACCAAGAAAACCTAAGAAAAACAAAAGAAACGAGAATGAAAAGAAAAGAAGACAGAGAAGAAGCGAAAACTGGCAAAAAACAAAGAAAAAGAAAAGAAAGAAAAAACCATGTGAAAACCGAGAAGAAAGGAAGAGAAATAATTTTAAAAGAAAAGGCGAAGAAACTAGTGAGAAAACAAGAAAGACCGGAAGATCTGGCAAAACCAGCGAATGAAGCTCAGCTAACGAAAGAACCCGATTGAAAATCAGCCCAGTGAACGAGCAAACAAAGCGCAGCGAGCGATCGAACTAAAAAACCAAAACGGGCCCGACCCGGTAACTTTATCGCAGAGGAAAGCTCTTCAGCGAAACAGAAAGGAGTCTCGCTTAAAGCGAGAAATAGTCGCCTGATACGTCTTCGTCGTATCTATAATTTTTGATTGTTCCATGTCAATATTCTACAACTTTCATATACTTTTGAAAACTTTTTATACTATTTTTGGGACTAACATATTGATCCAATGCCTAGTGTCAGTTCCTGTTCGTTGCATGTTTTTTGTTTCGCAGAATATCCATATCAAATGGAGTTCAAACGGAATAAAATCTGACGGAGATTTTTTTTGGAATATATATGATTTTGGGGAAGAAAAATTCACGCGAGACGGTGCCCGAGGTGGCCACGAGGGAGGGGGGCACGCCTGCCCCCCTGGGCGCGTCCCTGACCCTCGTGGGCCACCCGTAAGGCGGTTGATGCCCTTCTTTCGCCGCAAGAAAGCTAATTTCCGGATAGAAATCTTGTCAATATTTCAGCCCAATCAGAATTACGGATCTCCGGAAATATAAGAAACGGTGAAAGGGCAGAATCTGAGAACGCAGAAATAGAGAGAGACATAGAGACAAATCCAATCTCGGAAGGGCTCTCGCCCCTCCCGTGCCATGGAGGCCATGGACCAGAGGGGAAACCCTTCTCCCATCTAGGGAGGAGGTCAAGGAAGAAGAAGAAGGGGGGCTCTCCCCCCTCGCTTCCGGTGGCACCGGAGTGCCACCGGGGGCCATCATCATCACCGCGATCTACACCAACACCTCCGCCATCTTCACCAACATCTCCATCACTTTCCCCCCTCTATCTACAGCGGTCCACTCTCCTGCAACCCGTTGTACCCTCTACTTGAACATGGTGCTTTATGCTTCATATCATTATCCAATGATGTGTTGCCATCCTATGATGTCTGAGTAGATTTTCGTTGTCCTATCGGTGGTTGATGAATTTCTATGATTGATTTAATTTGCTTGTGGTTACTTTCTGTCCTTTGGTGCCCATCATATGATTGCGCGCGTGGATCACACCCTAGGGTTAGTTGTATGTTGATAGGACTATGTATTGGAGGGCAAGAGTGACAGAAGTTTCAACCTAGCATAGAAATTGATGCATACGAGATTGAAGGGGGACCAATATATCTTAATGCTATGGTTGGGATTTACCTTAATGAACATTAGTAGTTGCGGATGCTTGCTAATAATTCAATTATAAGTGCATAGAATTCCAAGTCAGGGATGACATGCTAGCAGGGGCCTCTCCCACATAATACTTGCTATCGGTCTAGTAAAGTAGTCAATTACTTAGGGGCAATTTCGCAACTCCTACCACCACTTTTCCACACTCGCTATATTTACTTTATTATTTCTTTATCTAAACAGCCCCTACTTTTTATTTAGGTACTCTTTATTATCTTGCAAACCTATCCAACAACACCTACAAAGTACTTTTCATATACTTGTTCTAGGTAAAGCGAACATGAAGCGTACGTGGAGTTGTATCGGTGGTCGATAGAACTTGAGGGAATATTTGTTCTGCTTTTAGCTCCTCATTGGATTCGACACTTTTACTTATCAAAAACTGTTGTGATCCCCTATACTTGTGGGTTATCATCGCCCAGCCACCCTATGCGCAAAATAGAGGGTCCCGACAATTTGTTTACCTGTATCTCGTGCAATATATATAGTGTGTGTTGCATGGGTGCGCCTATTCAACGATATATGGGCTAAACATGGAGGAACACACACCCCTGCTCCGCCACATGTTTTTGGACCGACCCATGTGTTGGGAGGGACACCCCTATTTTTTCTTTTGTTTTTTCTCCTTTAAAACAAGTCGGGTTTTTAAAAAATTCGTAATTCAAAACAAATTTGGAATTTTCAAAAAAGGTCCTAGTATTAAAAAATGTTCATGAATTGCAATAATGTGCACTAAAATTACAAAAAACAAATTGTGATTCAGAGAAATGTTCATGAATATCGAAAAATGTTCATTTAAAAAAATCACACCTCTAAAAATTTGCTCTTGAATTTGAAAAAACGATGACATATTCAATAAAATGTTCACAAATACAAAAATTGCTCACGAATTTGGAAAGTGTTGATGGATTTCAAAAAGGTTTTGTGAATTCACAAGTTTTAGAATATTTCCATGACTTTTAGAAATCTTTTTCAAAAAAATGGTCACGGGTTTATGTTTGTGAATTCGAAAATTGTTCAGGAATTGCAAAAAGGCGCTAATTTAAAAAATGTTCACAGATTTCATATAATGTTCATGAAATTAATATGAAAAAGGAAAAAAATGTAAAGAATTTAAAAAATATGAAAAACAAAGAAAAGAAAAAAAGCAGGCGAAAAAAATGAATGAAAGAAAAAACGGTTCAGGGATGTTCTAGCTTTCCCAGAACCAGTGGAAAAAAAACAGAGTGGGCTAGCCTATACAGAGGACTTGGCGCACGGGAGAGTACACGCTAGGTCGGTATACAATGACCTACACGTCAAATAGGAGCCACGCGTAGCATATATATCTTATTTGGTGGGTTGTGTGTCACAGCCTGATTTTTGGCCCTTTCTTTTTCTTTTGGTTTTCTGTGGATTTTGCTTGAGTTTTCTTTTTTCATGGCTATGTGGTTTGGAAACTGAAGAAGATCACCTATTTTCTCTTTCCAAAGTGGCTTGTCATCCTCCTATCCATACCAAGACCTTGCCATTTCCATCTTGGACCAATCCCAATATTCCTTTTATAGGGAACATTCCTTTTTCTGTTAAAGGAATAATCCTTTTAGCCCTAGGTTGTGAAGCAACCTATATTTCCATCACTCTCAAAATTCTCGAATAATTCTCATAAATTGTTTGGGTCATATCTTCATCAAATATGGCAAAATATTTCATTGTCCATGTTTCTCATCATGCTCAATTAATTCCTTTCCTATTCTGTCCTGAATGGCAGTTTGTGAAGGAAGTGCCATTTACCTTTTCCCTATTGACCCCAAACTTTTTGGACATCTTTTCATGTCCCAATAATTGCCTCATGCCAAAATTCAACTTAATTTGCCTAGTAAATATTCCTGAGAAATTTTTCAAAGTTCCTGTCTAAGGGAATTGGTTGTGAAGGAAGTACTAGCTAGGTTAACCCAATTGAGTTGAAATTTTGCATGGTCCTTCATAGCATCAAATCAAATCCCTCCTAAAGATTTGAGCTCATGCAATGCATCCATGTGAGCTGAGCATCAATTATTTGTTTCTGTCCAAGTTTTCAGTTAGTGAAGCAAGTATATTTTTTATTGCTCCAATATGGATGAGAATTTTCGAGGACCTTCTTCTATCAATTTAACTTATCTCCACCAAATTTGGACTCATTTCATCTAGCCATTTTCCATCCAAAATTATTGCAAGTTTCTGTCTAGAGGAGATGTTTGTGAAGCAAGTACCATTTTGGTTTATCCATTTGGTATGAAATTTTACAGCATCTTCATATGGCCAGATAACACTGCCTTGCCAAATTTCAGCTCAAGTGGCTTCTTCATTTGAGTGCATCATCATAATCTCTATTATAGACCATCTTGGTCAGTTGCAAAGCAACTATGTTATATATTGGTCCATTTCCTTCCAAACTTCACATGATTGTAGTCCTTCCTAACCTAAACTCCCCAGACATTCTATTTTGCTCTAATCCCACCAATGGTGATCACTGCATCATGGTTTAGTTTGATGCAGCAACATTCATAGCTCAATTCCCATCTAAACCACATCCTATTTAGCCGAGCTTTAGGCTCAGTTGCAACCTTCCCTGGATGGACTCCATCCCAGACAACTCTTTCCAGCCCTTGGCATCTTCTCCTTGCCAGCTCAGGCGGTGACCACGGGTCATGCCAGTCCAATGCATGCTCTGGCGCCTCTGTCCTCTTCTCCCGCTCGCTACTCGGCGTCTCAGCGAGCACGGGCATGTCCCCTAGCTTCCTGTCATCGTCGCTGTCCTCCTGGAGCCATTTCCCCCTTTGTTTGCTTCTCCGGTGACCCGGCCCCGTCGTCGAACAGTGAGCGCCCACGGGAGCGCTGTAGCCGACCGATTTCGTTCGCGCCGCGGCGTCTTCCTCCTCGTGTCCTCGAGCGCTGCTCATCTCCGTGAGCTCTGCCACTCGTCCTCTTCCCCCTGGTCGCCTTCCCGTGCCACCCCATGCTCGCTGGCTGTCGCCAGAGCTTGGCCGGACATGCACGGCGGCACTCGGCTCGAACCGCCTTACCCCGCCTATTTAAGCCAGCCCCGACTCCCTCCGAGCTCACCACTCACCTCACCTCACTCCTAGTGCCCCGCCTAGCTACTTCTGAGGGAGTCCTAGACTAAGGGGTCCTCAGGCGTCCGGCCTGTTATCCATGGGCCGGACTGATGGGCTATGAGGACATGAAGACCGACGACTATACCTGTGTCTGGATTGGACTCTCTTTGGCGTGGAAGGAAAGCTTGGCGACCGACTATGAAGATTCCTTCTTATGTAACCGACTCTATGTAAACCCTAAATCCCCTCGGTGTCTATATAAACCGGAGGGGATAGTCCAGAAAGGACACATTCATTACCGTAGTCATACATGTTAGACTCATAGGGTTTGCCATTACGATCTCGTGGTAGATCAACTCTTGTAACACCCATATTCATCAATATCGATGAAACAGGACGTAGGGTATTACCTCCATAGAGAGGGCCCGAACCTGGGTAAACATTGTGTCCCCTGTCTCCTGTGACCATCGATCCTAGACGCACAGTTCGGGACCCCCTACCGGAGATCCACCGGTTTTGACACCGACATTGGTGCTTTCATTGAGAGTTCCACTGTGCCGTTGACAAAAGGCTCGATGGCTCGCTTGTCCTTAAAGACAACATCATCTCTGGAGGAGCTCTGGCCCCGGGCCAAACCCTTCGGTTGGGCGGCTTTACTATGATCGCCCGTTCGGCCGTCGAGCCGACGATGACCTCTCGGGCCATCGGAAACCCCCTTCGCATCAACTCCGAGCACTCCAAGCAGATGGATCCGACAGAGCTTTCGTGTTTGAACGAACTCCTAGATCGCATCACCGCTTTGGGAATAGCCACAGATTACGATCGGATCGGGCTTAAAACCGATCAAGGAGAAATCGAGACCCTAATGGTCACCCACCAGATTGCGGTAGTCGTGGAGCAGGACGGCGAATCTTCTTCTATACTGAAGACAGACTATGTCCGGATCGCCGATCAGGAAAAGCCGGATACCCACCCGCGAAAGGATGCGACCAGCCCTTCGAACATAGCATCGGACGACGGTCCTAAACAATCAGAAGATATTCCGGAACCCGGACTGTTAAGCCTCGAAGATCATCAGACTCCGGATAATCGGTCGGGTCGGGGCTCGGATTTAATTCCACCCACCCACCCGGATTTAGACACTCTCGTAAGCATAAAACAGTAGTCTCAGGAAACAGTCCACCACTTCTGGGCCAGATTCCTCCTTGTCAAGGACAAGGTAAAAGATTGCCGTGACGATGACGCAATATCAGCGTTCTGCAACAATTGCGCGGACGAAGGAATCCTCAATGCCATCAATCGCCGCCGCATATAGAAATTCGTTGACTTAGCAACCATCATACAAAAATACGGCGCGATGGAGAGCACCTGGAAAACTCAGGCTGCTCGCTGGGAACTGTTGGTCCCAACTCAACTTCCCCTACTGGTGAAAAGGGCACACCCTTGTGGCACACCCAGTCGAACAGTCAAGAAACACAAAACCGCTATGCGGCACGACACCGTTCTGACCGGGTGGCTCGATGGCCCATGCAAAATACATACAACACCAGATACCATGGCAACCCACAACCTTAGAGCATGTTGGATATTACGACAGGTAGCCAAGAGCGGCGAGGATATCCTTATCAAGGACGAATCAGAACGGCATCCCCCATGGGACGATAACTCAAGAGTATTGACGGTCTTTGAGACATTCGCTTCAAATAACAAGTGCAAAAGGACGCTCCGCGAGCTCACCGAAGTCTACCAAATTGCTGCGATAAACCCCTGGAACGACAGGGCTATAACATTCAACGCCGGAGATGAACCAAAGTACAGAATAGTATGAGCGCCAGCTGCGTTACTCCTTAGTCCCATCGTGGACGGGTTTCAACTTACCAAGGTCCTCATGGACGGCGGCAGCGGACTAAACCTCATTTATGAGGACACACTCCATAAAATGGAAATAGACAGGAGCCGCATCATGCAAAGTAACACAACATTCCGAGGAATTATTCCCAGTCGGGAGGCACAGTGCGCGGGCAAAATCACACTTGATGTAGTATTCGGCATGCGGAGAACTATCGGTCTGAAGAAATAACTTTCCAAGTGGCCCCTTTCAGGAGCGGATATCACGCCCTGTTGGGGCGGGATGCTTTTACACGCTTTCAGGCCATCCCCCATTACGGGTATATGAAGCTCAAGATGCCCGGACCAAACGGTATATCCGGACATAGCACTCCGTGCCGAAAACAAAACCGCATCCTTGGCCCTGGAGGAGCTATCTGAAGCCCTGGCAGCCGACGAATTAACTGCACTACACTCCACGGTGGACAGGGACGACGTAATCCTCGACAAACGCCCTAAATCCACATCCTTTAAACCAACAGAAGAAATAGTCAAATTCCAGGTCTACCCAACGGACCCCAAGAAGACAACATCTATTGAAGCTCAACTGAACCCAACAGTTGACACCGCACTACGAGAATTCTTGCGCGAAAACTGGGACATATTCGCCTAGCACCCTTCAGAGATGCCAGGGATCCCACGTGAGCTGGCCGAACATAGCCTCAATATATTAAAGGGGTTCAAACCAGTCAAGCAATCACTGCGGCGCTTTTCTGAACCTAAGCGACAAGCAACGGGGGAAGAGCTGGCCAAACTTATCGAGGCCGGATTCATTAGAGAAATCAAATACCCGGACTGGCTGGCAAACCTGGTGATGGTACCAAAGAATGACAAATCCTGGCGCCTATGCGTCGATTTCAAAGACCTTAATAAGGCTTGCCCCAAGGATCCCTTCCCCCTCCCCCACATTGATCAAATCATTGACGCCACCGCATGACACGACTCACTATGTTTCCTCGATGCATATTCCGGATACCATCAAATCAAAATGAAGGAGTCCGATCAAGCCGCAACAACATTCATCACCCCATATGGGCCATTCTACTTCAACACCATGCCCTTTGGGCCCAAGAACGCCGGCGCCATGTACCAACGCATGATTCAAACATGCCTGGAGAAATAGATCGGCAAAATAGTAGAAGCTTACGTCGATGATGTCGTCGTCAAAACCAAGCATGTCAAAACACTAATAGACGACTTACGTCTTACATTCGACAACCTCCGGGCATATGACATTAAGCTCAACCCGGAAAAGTGTGTCTTCGGCGTCCCCGCTGGAAAACTACTGGGCTTCATCGTCTCCAATAGAGGAATCGAAGCAAACCCAGCCAAAATCCGAGCTCTGTCACAATTGGCTAAGCCAACAGATCTTAAACAAGTTCAAAAGCTTGCGGGCTGCGTAGCAGCTCTAAGCCGCTTTATCTCCAGATTGGGAGAAAAGGCACTGCCACTCTATCGCCTTCTACGGCGAACCGACCACTTTGAGTGGACGGACGCGACAACAGCCAGATTGGAGGAAATAAAAACCCTCCTCGCAAGCAATCCAATACTGGCCGCACCAAACGCCGGCGAACCGATGTTATTATACATATCGGCAACACACCAGGTGGTGAGCGCCGTACTCGTCGTCGAACGAGAACAGGACGGACATAAATTCCCGCTTTAGAAGCCAGTATACTACGTATCTACTGTCCTTACACCATGCAAATCCCGGTACCCTCATTATCAAAAATAGCATATGCGGTCTTCATGGCATCCCGAAAGCTCCTTCACTACTTCCAGGAGTGTTCGATCACGGTGGCCTCTGAAGTACCACTCAATGATATCATAAACAACCACGATGCTACAGGCGGATTGCCAAATGGGCCATTGAACTCCTCCCATTTGACATTACATATAAACCACGTCGAGCTATCAAGTCCCAAGTACTGGTCGACTTCGTTACCGAATGGACAGAGGCCGAACTCCCTAAAGAGTACGACACATACTCCAATTGGGTCATGTACTTTGAAGGCTCCAAAATGCTGGCAGGATTAGGAGCAGGGGTCGTTTTAACGTCCCCTACGGGCGACATCGTCCAGTACATTCTCCAAATACTATACACAGACTCCAATAATGCAGCCGAATACGAGGCCTTATTACATGGTCTCCGGATGGCCGTCTCCATGGCATACAACGCCTAGAAGTACGCAGGGACTCAAACCTTGCAATATCTCAAATAAACTGAGATTTCGACGCTAAGGATCCGAAGATGGCAGCGTATCGCAACGCAGTCATCAAAATGTCGGACCGGTTTGAAGGACTCGAGTTCCATCATGTGGCTCGAGAAAGTAATCAAGCGGCGGCCGTTCTTGCTCGTATCGGTGCTAAGCGCGAACCCGTCCCACCTAATATTTTCCTGGAAAGGCTCTTTAAGCCATCCATGGTGTGGTAGGGGGAAAGCTGCAATACATGTCCGGAATCAAACATAATCCAAGATCCCGGAAACACCGATGTTGTCGGGGACTCAGCCATCGAAATAACACCATCGGCGCACCTCATCATGGCAGTCATTGCCCCATGGACCGAACCCTTCCTGCTCCTACCTCAACGGGAAAGAGCTTCCTGAGGACCAAAATGAGGCCCGCTGCATTGTTCGGCGTTCAAAAGCCTACAAGGTTCATGATGGCGAGCTCTACAAGAAAAGCGGCACCGGAGTCCTACAACGATGTATATCCGAGGAAGAGGGGCGACATCTCTTGGCTGAAATCCATGCCGGACTCGGCGGTCACCACGCCGCAGCTCGGGCCCTTGTTAGCAAGGCCTTCCGTACAGGATTTTATTGGCCGACGGCCCGAGTAGATGCACAGGACCTTGTCCAACGTTGCATCGGATGCCAACTCTTTGCCAATCAAAGCCATATGCCCCCACTGCCTTACAAACAATCCCCATCACTTGGCCTTGTGCGGTATGGGGACTCGATATGGTTGGACCCCTTAAAGGGGGAAGCCATAAGAAAAAATATCTACTGGTTATGGTGGACAAATTCACTAAGTGGATAGAGCTAAGCCGGTCAAAATGGCCGAATCCGGCCCGGTGATAGACTTCATATCCGGTGTTGTGCACCGTTATGGTGTCCCACACAGCATCATCACTGACAACGGCTCCAATTTCACAGCCGATGAGGTAAAAACTTGGTGTACTAATATGGGTATTAAACTCGACTACGCCTCCGTCTACCACCCACAAACCGACGGTCAAGTCGAACGGGCCAATGGTCTCATTATGAGTGGCATCAAGCCCAGACTAGTGCGGTCCTTGAAAAAATTAGACAAGCACTGGGTTGAGGAGCTCGACTCCATACTCTGGGGGCTGCGGACCATGCCCAACCGCACTACTGGATACACACCTTTCTTCATGGTGTATGGCGCAGAGGCCATACTGCCCTGCGATATTATTCACGACTCACATCGAGTGCGTATGTACGAAGAGAGAGAAGCCGAGCTTGATCGGCAGGATGGCCTAGATGCCCTGGAGGAGGAACACGATGTCGCAAAAGCCCGTTCAACATTTTACCAACAACAGGCTCGAAGATATCAAAGCAGAGAAGTACGGGCCAAGACTTACAACGTTGGTAAACTCGTTCTACGCCCGCCGGAGAAGAAAAAGGACAAACTCAAGCTCAAATGGGAGGGTCCCTTCATAATTGACGAAGTCCTCACCGGAGGGGCGTACCGTCTTCGTGATGCATCAGACAATCGCGTCGAGCTAAACCCTTGGAACGCAGCCAGACTCCGAAGATTCTATTCCTAGCGCCAAACCCTGTGTTCGTCTCCTCCTCCCTTGTAGCTTCCATTATTTTCTCTCTCTTTTTGATTATTTTCTTCTTTCTTGCTCTAAATCTTTGGTACGGCTAGACCGCACAACATCGACACATACATCTTTAAACATGTATGTTACTTGTACCTAGGGGCTTCTCGGACAGAAGTTCTTGTCATTTCTTAAGCATTAAGCTCCTCACATATGAGTTTTTCCATAGATACCTTTTCTTCGCCACTATATGCATCGGTATGACTTAAGTTTTGGCCAAGCTGGGTTGCCTGGCTCCTGTGCTTATGCCCTATGTTCCCGTTAGTTCAGCTAGGGCATAAAGGGAGCACCTCTGCGATTGTTACTGCCGGGTCATCCGGATGTGTACCTCAGACTGGGTGAAGCCGAAAGCTAGTGTTCTTAAGGGAATATTCAGTCGGTGAATTAAATATGTTTTCTAAAACTCACTCCATCATGCACCCCTAGAAGTTATACAAACCGTGGTGCTCGCATCACAGTTCGGACATGTACATTAAATGCATGCACACCTAGGGAAAGGAACCATTTACGGAACTATTCTCTCTGGAAGATGTTTCTTACGATATCAATGTAACATAACATAGCTAGCCGGATACAACTTGTCTGTTCAAGCAACTATGACCCTTACGCCTAGTTTTCCAAGCATACCCCGGCCTATTCGGCCGCGACGGTATTTGGAAACACTCCGCACCTTAGAGTCCGGAGGTTGAAGCGAAAAGGTCTACCATGACAAATGATATACAATTCAGCTAGATGAGGAAAGTACATAGTCATTTGGACTCGAACACCTCTTCCTCTACACCTTCCAACAGGCAGTCTAATTTACAATCCTGTTGGGAGTATTTGGTGGCCACCTCTACTTGGTCATATACTATACTAACGGGAATTTTTTCCCCATTCGGTCCTACCGGCCCGACACGAGCCATGTGATTAGGATCCAGCTTGGTATAGCGCGTCTTCACCATGGCCCAGGCCTCTCGCGCACCCTCTCGGCAGGCAGATATCTTCCACAGCCGGATACGCCACCGCGCTCCCTTGAACAGCTCTACCGGCTTCTCCATGCTTCCTGGAGGGGAGTCGGATGGCCATAAAGCCTTGGCTACACTCCGCATAGCCTGCCGAGCTTTCTCGTGCAACTGCGACAGCTCCTGCAGAAGATCATTTGATGATCCGGACACTTCCTCTTCGAGGCGGTTCATCAACACACCTGCAATTACAACTATATCAGCTACCGCTACCTCCAAGCTGTTATAAGATAAAAGCGGCCACATACTGAATATGCCGCCTCGGAGCTTCTTGTTCTCCTTCACAGAGTTGGCTAGCTGCGCTCGCACATCTTTTAGTTCTTCGCCTAGGTTGATGTTCGAATCCTGGAGTTTCTTTTTCTCTTCAATGACCTTTGTCAATACACACTCGCCCGCTGCTAGTAGCTTTTTGGCTCCGTGTTCTTCGCGTCGAGCGGCGTCCAGCTGCTCTCGTACTTGGTCTAAACGACCCAACACAAAGATTAAAACCCAGATTCACACTATCGGTGCAGCCTTATGAATTTTCAATGGAGGAAAATATTGCCTGGAGAAGCCTTGTAATTCTCCAGTTCGGCATTAGCAGCTGGCGCTGACACTTTTCTAGTTCCTGAGCTAGCTGGGTATTCTTCTCCGTAAGCACCTGGTTGTACATTGATCCTTAAATCAGTTGTTTCAACTCCTTTAAGTCTCGGGGGCTACTGGAATATGGTTATCATAGTCAGACAAAGCGAATTTACCGGCACATCTTTCAAATGTTGCTTTGCGGCCCTGCTAATCCCATCTCGAGCAGCCCGGATGTTTGCATCGACTGTGTTGAAGGCGTTAAACGACTCTTTCGAAAAGCCAGGATCTTGCAAAATGGCCTGGCGGTGCCGATGATTCATAGCACTCTCCACTTCCGAGTTGGTGACGGATACATCATCTGAGTCCTCGGCTGGAGGACAGTCCGGCGTCGCCCTGCATTAGCCTCCGTCTTCACAGCAGGATTTGAATCCTGACTGTGGGAAGTGCAGCTTCTCGGACCTCCTGGCAAATGGAAAACGAGAAGTTGACGGTTGGACGTGACTGCTCACGGGCAGGTTGGCGAATTCATACCTCTTCGATGAAGGCATGGCCGTGTCTTCACTTGCTTTCCTCTTGGAAGGATTGTCCGACGCGTGAGCCGATTTCTTCAAAATCGCCGAACGTCTCCCCTATGAAGCACGATACAGTGCGATGGGTGATACGGAACAAGAGCACTCTTTCGGAGAAGGTGTTTCTTAATTATTTACATGAGAAGCAGGAAGAAGGCCAGGATAGTCTGCGGTGATGGCCACTTCTGTGCCGTCATAACTTGTCTGGTAGAACACTCCCCCCGCGAGTGCCACGAATATATTCGGATCCTCTTCAAACCCAGGATCTAGTTCCCGGTTGTGGGTCTCTGGCTGTGGGGCAGGACTATGAAGTCCTTTGGTGACCTTCTGCCAGTGCTGCCCTAACAAACATACTTGAAATTTATCAAAAGTAATCCGGAAGGGGAATGAGTAGAATAGAAGGGTCGAATCTTACCCAACTGGGAGGATTATACATAGAATACCCATCTCTGTGCTTAATGCAAAGAAACTCCTCTTCTTCCCCTTTAAAAAGCTCGGCCAATATTTTGGCCAGAGCGGCGGGGGTATCCTGACCCTTCCGGCCATAACGGGAGGTGTCATCCTCTCCATTATAATGCCACATGGGCAGCCCTCTGTATTGTAGCGGCTAAACCCCACGCACTATGGAGATCGCCATTACCTCGATTATTGTAAGTCCAGACTGAGCGAGCGTCTTTATCTTGCTCATGAGCTGGCGAACTTCTGCGCTGTCCTCCTCTTCAAGACTCTGAGGACGCCAACTGTGGCGTTTCTTCAGCGGGACGCTTGCAAATTCAGGAAGACCCTTTCGAACTGGGTCGGGAAGCGCGGCGTCCTCAATATAGAACCATTCGGAAGGCCATTCTTCGGATGCCTTCCTTGGTGTACCGGACAGATATCCGATATCAGTGATGCGCCATACTTCGGCTCCGCCCACTTCAAATATGGACCCCTCGTGATTACGCGGGACAAGGCAGAACACCTTCCTCCATAGCTCGAAGTGAGCCTTGATACCCAGGAATAATTCACACAAGGCGACGTAACCCACGATGTGTAGAACGGAGGCAGGGGTGAAGTTGTGCAACTGGAGGCCATAGTATTCTAGAAGCCCTCGGAGGAACGAATGAATGGTAAATCCAACGTCCCTTAGCAGGTAGGGGACGAAACATACTCGCTCTCCCCCGGATGGGTTAGGGAAGTCCTCTGCTTGAACTCTCACCGTTGAAGGAATCTAGCCCCGCTCGAACGGGAACTAGATCTGCGGGGGGAAGAAATCCCTGCGTCTGCAGCTCCGTCAATTTACTGTGGGACACTGAACACCTCTACCACTGGCCTTTCTCTGGGCTGGAACAGGTGGAGGAGCCGGGGACGCTAGCCATGCTGGAATGGTTTCTCCCAAGCAGTTTCCAGGGATTTCCTCTGTATGGTGCCGAATGGATCTAGGATCCGATCTCTTTAATAGGCGCTCCCCCTTGAATAGGCAGGGTGTTATTTGCAAAGTCACCCTGACCTTCCGCCTTCGCTTGACACGTGGGAGGCGAAGTTATTTAACGCGTAGAAGCCAAGGAGAGTGACATGGAACCAATGGCCGAATACATCACTTGGAGATCATTAAAGCAGGAACCCGTCTTGCAATGCCGAAGACAATTTGTGTGCCGAACACCTTGCTATTGAAGACTGGTTCGGGGGCTACTGAGGGAGTCCTGGACTAAGGGGTCCTCGGGCGTCCGACCTGTTATCCATGGGCCGGACTGATGGGTTGTGAAGACATGAAGACCAAAGACTATACCTGTGTCCGGATTGGACTCTCTTTGGCGTGGAAGGCAAGCTTGGCGACCGACTATGAAGATTCCTTCTTATGTAACCGACTCTATGTAAACCCTAAATCCCCTCGATGTCTATATAAACCAGAGGGGATAGTCCGGAAAGGATACATTCATTACCGTAGTCATATAGGTTAGAGTCCTAAGGTTTAGCCATTACGATCTCGTGGTAGATCAACTCTTGTAACACCCATATTCATCAATATCAATCAAGCAGGACGTAGGGTATTACCTCCATAGAGAGGGCCCAAACCTGGGTAAACATTGTGTCCCCTGTCTCCTGTTACCATCGATCCTAGACGCATAGTTCGGGACCCCCTACCCGAGATCCGCCAGTTTTGACACGGACAACTTCCCCGAGCTCGAGAAGCTCTCCTAGCCTCTCACCGCCGCCACGGCCGCCACCCGCCTCCTCCTAGATTTCGTCGATCTTGGCCACCTCTCTCTGTTCCACCACCACCCGAAGCCTCCATCACCTCCCTGGACTCTTCCCGTAGCTCGTCGCCTCCTCTCCATGGACCTGGTGCCTTGCCCAAGTTCGGCCGAAGCTCTCCTCCGCCGCGAACCATGCCCCACCCACCCAGTGCTCCTCGGCGTGCGTGCATGGACCAGGCGAGAGCGACACCTCCTTCCGATCACGACGGTGGCCGGACCTCCGCCAGAGGTGGCCGGAGCAGGTAGAACGAGAACCGGCACCGCGCGGCCTCGCCTCTGCTCGTCGCGGGGAAGGAGTGGGAGAGAGAGATGTCAGCAGCGGGCCCCACCATTCAGTGACCCAGGCGCCCGGCCCCACCACTGCCCACGTGGATAAGTGGAATCGTACTAATGAAAGTATGTTTTCCCATAGATAAATCGTATTCTGGAGCCCTTCGGCTGTAAGTGCATTTTCCCAGTTCTGAAAACATATTTTCGCTTAAGGCGTTTTCTGTTTTCTCACTCAGTAGCCTGTTTGTAGAAATCTTTTTATAGATTGGTCCCTGGACTTCGTCGGGCTCTAACTTTTTGCTTGAGACTCTTTGAGCCCGAACTTTTGGTATCATTTTCACTATGGTTTGACATACTGGAAATGACCATTTTGCCCTTGCCCCTAATCAGCGCCTCCGAGAGAGAATCTTTTCCGGCGAATCTTTCCGCGGCTTCACCGCATCTCTTCCCGGAGCCTTCTTCACCCATAGGCAAGCCACAACCACCATTTGCATGATAGCCATGCAGTAGCCTTGGTTTTTTACTTGAACCTTTAATAACTGTCTATTTGTTTTGCTGCTGTTATCGTTGTTTCGGTTATGTTTATGGATCTGTGTTTACTTTCATGCTATGCTCATATGCACCTGGCTATCATGTTCTACTTGCTAGTATTACTTTCATATGTTCATGCTTGCTAGTAGTACATGTTGGGTTGGTCATGTTCTTCGGTGCATGACTAATGTCGGTTACTGAGTGCCATTGCTATGCATGTTTCTTTTGCATCTAGTTGTTTACATGCTTCCTTGGTAGTATTATTGCTATGTTCTTGCTTGGAATTAATCGTTGATGCTAGTGACCATGTTATGATATGAGTAGTGTTATTCTTGTGATATTCATGCTCGTCAGTATGCCCTGATCATTTGGATATATGATTTAATGTTGTTGATATGCTCGATGATTATGTTGCACCTCCATGCTTATGTTGATATCACGCGCGTGCATTATAGTTGCATCATGTTATTTAATATGGCTCATCATCATTTGCATTCAAGTTTAACCAGACTTAAACGAACTTGAACAACTGTTGGCTGGGTCATGGTGCCACAATATCGAGCTGACCAGTGCAACCACATTTGCCTTTTATGGGGAGGTCCTAACTGGGTCTATTGTTATGCCTCTCGCCGGTGCCTCCAACGAGGGAAGGTTATGCGCGGGCGCTACCTTGGCCGGGTAGGGCGACATAAGCCTTGTGAGCCCGAGTTTGGTTATGTGCACATGTCCCCGTTTGGGGCCGTTTATTGTTTTGCCACGACGGTGACCGTTAATGCCTTTGGTAGGCACGGGGCCACCCATGACTTATCCCAAAGGGGAGTTGGTCAGAGTGGCCGGGAGAGTGTCATGGCGGTAGATCGGTTTTGTCGGAATGTCGTTGGTCCACCCGAATGGGAGCGTGAGGCCATGGGTTCCGTGGTGTGGGTAAAGTGCGCTACCTCTGCAGAGTGTTTGTTAAATCTATCGATAGCCGCGCCCGCGGATAAGGGCCTAGTTCGTAGTTGGTCACACTATGGGTCAACAGTAATAATAATCACAATGTGCTTAATAACAACCCCGTTTCGATATGAGAGAAGTTGGTTGATCTTTATGTGATCGTGAGAGGGTCACCGTGGTATCGTGGATACTGAGTTGATGGTTATTTGTGATGTTGTGCGAGAGTCGAGGGTAAAGGTCAAGCTCCTTGTGGTCATTAATGATTACTACGGTATTGTAATACCAAGCTTGATTGGATCCTGAGATGATCGTGTGATGTCTGTGATGGTAAGTTTGTGCATGTGATGGTTACGAGGTAACCCGATCAGAGTAAGTTGGTGCATGATAGTGTCGTCATGTTGCATGCTAGTATCATCACGTTCATATGTTCATGCCATGCTCATATTGTTCTAGCCGTATCATGTCCATCTTGTTCATGCTATGATTGATCTATTAATATCATGTTAATCCTTGTTAACCTGTAATTGCCATGTTATTGTCTATCTTGATTGCTCTTGGTACATTCAATGTACTGACCTGGCGTGTCATGCCAGTTTGTAGGTCATGCCGGATTTGATTGCTTGTTTGTCGTGGATTCCTTGTTTGCGAGGTAGGATAAGCGTTCCAGTCAGAGTCCTTGTGGAGTGGAGTTCATCACCGTCATCATTGTTCCGCTGCATCGTGTTATTCTGCTGCTTGCATGGAGCAACCATGGCACGCGTAGTGTCGCCGTGCCGATGTAATCCCCCTTGTACCCATATAGCTTGTAATAAAGAGTTGATTTGTTTTATGCTAAGCAGTGTCGTATTGCAGAAGACTTCTCCTTGATCTCTAGGCTGGAATACGGGGCGTTCCGGTTTCTCTGAGTCGGGTTGCCACAGGCTTGGTATCAGAGCAGGTCTGGCTATAGAACGCCCTAGCCCGCGCGAACGTTAGAAAGCGGTAGTGTAGAGCCCAGTTGGTTTGTTGCACTTGATTGATGCATTTGTTTGTTGCATAGCATGCATATAGATTTTTATCTAGTTGTTGATAGTAATCTTGTGAGTGTATGTGGTATCTGTTTCGATCCACTACCTGCACCTTTCCTCTTTGCATACCTGCTCTTCGGTGTTTTGCGTCATCTCTGTCCCCGTGGAGTGATGCCATGGTACCAAGTGTTCCAGACACCATTTGCAGGAGTTATGCCCGGATATCACATCGATATCTTTCAGCCATCCACCCATATTGTTTCGGTGATAGACTTTTCTCTATCACGAACTGTGCCCTTCATCTCGTCCCGTTGGCAACCCTTACTCATCTTTGTCATCCGAAAAGGGAAATGCCAGCAAGTCTAGTTTTTCCACCACTATCCTACCCTGTCATCTCGTTCTTTGGACTTGTACGATTCCCTTTCGTATGCTTGATGATGATGTGGTCGTGACCTTTGTGTCTCGCTACAGGATCACCAAGTCCGCCATCGCCTCCGTATCCATCCAGATCCAACCATTCAGCTAGCGCTTGGTGTAGCCTTGGTTACACCAATTCCTTCCACACATGGATTTCATTTTCGTGCACACCGCCACAACATATTAGACCGTAATACCGGAGTTTCCGTGAGATTTGTGTGCTTAGGTGTGCATGCGTATTATTGTTGTGAGTAGCAGTAATATCTGATGTTGCTTGATTATATTATTGTATTATTTGTATGCGTGTGTGCTTTTGTTTTCGTCGTTTCTTTTGTTTTTTCTCTGTGGGCCTTCAGTGTTACATATTTTACCCTCATTAAAGTTGCTCATCAACCGACACTGGACCCGAAGAATCAGCAAGGAACTCAAGTATTTGGGAACTCAGCAAAAACAGAATGGAATTCTCAGTCGACTGCAGTGAAATGGGGAATATCTGATCTTGATGCTGATAATCAAGTTTGCATTAGAGTGCACTCCTCACAACGGTATGGATAATCAAGTCTCCCTCAATGTGCACTCTTCATAGCAGTGATGATCAAATCAGCAAAAAAGATAAATTGTGTGCAAGATCGACAGTATATTATCAGTCAAAGGTAATCAACAGAAGAAATATTAAGATGGTGTGTATATGTGGTAATCGGTCCGCATGTCGCAATGAGACGCTTCTGTTGTAAGCAACCCAGTCTTCCCTCGCAAGCTACCAGAGAAGATTCCAATGCAAGATTCCGCTATCATCCTCAGTACAACATTGGTGCAAGATATTACATTGAGAATTGATAGCGGATGGCAGTGCAAGAATCAGATCCGCAAATAGTTTGGTCAGAAGCAAGAATCGGTCAGAACACAAGTCTACCTCAGGAATCAGATTCTCATATATATATATGCGGTGAGCATACCACCAAGGTCTTACAAGTCACTCAATCAATGATGAATCTGACCACCATAGGAGTATTGTTAAAAGAAGGAAGTCAGATATACACCTCAGTGTGACAAAGGACTATGAAGATTGATGACAACACTGAGCTCTGTACAAGTACTTGTGAACCTGGAATATGATCCTGATGAGCTCTTGTCGACTTTTCTCCGGTAATGGCACCACACCTGTGTTCTGAGCTGTTTTTGGCCGACCGGAGTGGATGCCGACTTTATATTTCTCTATTCAACAACCTTCACGAGTTCTGAGCTGCTTTCCAGCCGTCTCGTACCGCTGTTGAGTTTCTTTTTGTGACAGTGGCCCTTTGCTCTGAGCTGCTTTTCGGCCATCTTAGGGAACTGCCACTTTCTTCTTATCAACACAGTCTCATGCTCTGAGCTGATATTTGGCCATCTTGAGCCGTGGTTGAGTTATTTCAGTGATGTCCCAGATCTGAGTTGTAAAGACCGTTCTGGTGGCTACCGATTCATTTGTCGATTTCTTGCAAGGGTTCGGATGATCATTTCCCTATGGTTAAAACTTGAGAGACGATGAACCTGCAATTTGAATGATGCTACCATGTCAGAAGATGAGGATAAGGGTAAACCTGTCAGAATATTACACCCGGCAGTACCAATGGTCACGCAAATAAGCAATATGACCACGCTCTTTCAGCAAAGGATCCGGACAAAGAGAACAATAATGAAGGAGCAAGACTGATAATTGTTGCATAACCCACCTGGTGAAGATACCCCGAACAGTCTGAGTCAGTATTGATCACCATGAATATTCACCTAAGGGGTCTACTCAATTTTGGTAAGGCCCTCATATCAAGGAAAAACCCGCTCAGTCAACCGCATATGCTCAAGTTTGTCAGTATCGAATATCTGGGTTGTGAAGTCAGACCAAATGTTAATTCAACAGTTTGATTCCAGCGACTATGGTAAAGCATCACACAGCCTACTATCCAACAGAATGAACGATCAGTATGAGGAATAACAGTCTCGAAGCATGTGCCCTCACTTATGTGAATCACCAAAGGATAGCCTGTCTGGAACAAAAAAAATTCCGCCAGAGCCACCGTTAGTCAAGGATGAGGATATTATCATATAAGGTCATACCCCTTATGCTGACCACGACAGGCGACAATCAAATATTTGGTATGGATCTGAGACTCAAGACAGTGGAGCCAATCAGTATGATTCAGAAATTCTTGTGATAAGCCAGAATCTGTCCGGAAAATAGTTATGCCTCAACTCATTGTTTCGAACCCGAAGGACCTGCATTTAGTGGAGGAAACCAATGCAAGGAGTAATAGATTGGGTGTTCATCAGGAAAAATTTGATCACCAACTCAAGGAAGGTTGTCAGTACAGACACATCAATCAAAAATCACTCTTGGATTTGTGAGACTGGCATATATTTCAGTAATGATACCAAATCACACTAAGCAAAGTCAACAGATATGAAAAGAATTGGAGCCAGTATAAGCATGAAAATGTGAGGTAAGATCTGTCAGGATATGGATACAGTGAAGCAAACCACCCTAGAGCCAGTCAGGTAAGTCAGATGAAGAACTTAATGGGAACAATCAATAAAGGAAAAAGGATATCCGAGTTGGAAACGGTCTCCTTAAGTTAGTATATGCATGCTTGTTCCCTAAGCAACCAAATCTTGAGGACGAGATTTCTTTAAGGGGGGAAGGTTTGCCACAGCCTGATTTTTGGCCCTTTATTTTTCTTTTGATTTTCTGTGGATTTTGCTTGAGTTTTGTTTTTCCATGGCTATGTGGTCTGGAAACTGAAGAAGATGACCCCTTCTCTCTTTCCAGAGTGGCTTGTCATCCTCCTATCCATCCCAAGACCTTGCCATTTCCATGTTGGACCAATCCCAATATTCCTTTTCTAGGGAATATTCCTTTTTCTGTTAAAGGAATAATCCTTTTAGCCCTAGGTTGTGAAGCCACCTATATTTCCATCACTCCAAAAATTCCCAAATAATTCTCATAAATTGTTTGGGTAATATATTCCTCAAATATGGCAAAATATTTCATTGGCCATGTTTCCCATCATGCTCAGTTAATTCCTTTCCTATTATGTCCTGAATGGCAGTTTGTGAAGGAAGTGTCATTTACCTTTTACCTATTGACCCCAAACTTTTTGGACATCTTTTCATGTCCAAATAATTGCCTCATGCCAAAATTCAACTTAATTTGCCTAGTAAATATTCCTGAGCAATTTTTCAAAGTTCTTGTCTGAGGGAATTGGTTGTGAAGGAAGTACTAGCTAGGTTAACCCAATTGCGTTGAAACTTTTCATGGCCCTTCATAGCATAAAATCAAAGCCCTACTCAATATTTGAGCTCATGAAATGCATCCATGTGAGTTGAGCATCAATTATTTGTTTCTGTCCAAATTTTCAGTTAGTGAAGCAAGTATATTTTGTATTGCTCCAATATGGCTGAAAATTTTCCAGGACCTTCTTCTATCAATTTAACTTATCTCCAAAAAATTTGGACTCATTTCATCTAGCCATTTCACCTCCAAAATTATTGCAAGTTTATGTCCAGAGGAGATATTTGTGAAGCAAGTACCATTTTGGTTTATCCATTTGGTATAAATTTTTTATAGCATCTTCATATGGCCAGATAACACTGCCTTGCCAAATTTCAGCTCAAGTGGCTTCTTCATTTGAGTGGATCATCATAATCTCTATTTTGGACCATTTTGGTCAGTTGCAAAGCAACTATGTTATATATTGGTCCATTTCCTTCCAAACTTCACAAGACTGTAGTCCTTCCTAACCTAAACTCCCCAGACATTCTATTTTGCTCTAATCCCACCTATGGTGATCATTGCATCATGGTTTAGTTTGATGCAGCAACATTCATAGCTCAATTCCCATCTAAACCACAACCTATTTAGCCGAGCTTTAGGCTCAGTTGCAACCTTCCTTGGATGGACTCCATCCCAGACAACTCTTGTCAGCCCTCGGCATCTTCTCCTTGCCAGCTCAGGCGGTGACTGAGGGAGTCCTGGTTTAGGGAGTGTCCGGATGGCCGGACTATACCTTCAGCCGGACTCCTGGACTATGAAGATGCAAGATTGAAGACTCCATCCCGCGTCCGGAAGGGACTTTCCTTGGCGTGGAAGGCAAGCTTGGCGATACGGATATGCAGATCTCCTACCATTGTAACCGACTCTATGTAACCCTAACCCTACCCGGTGTCTATATAAACCGGAGGGTTTTAGTCCGTAGGACGACATACACATCAACAATCATACCATAGGCTAGCTTCTAGGGTTTAGCCTCCTCGATCTCGTGGTAGATCTACTCTTGTACTACCCATATAATCAATTAATCAAGCAGGACGTAGGGTTTTACCTCCATCGAGAGGGCCCGAACCTGGGAAAAACTTCGTGTCCCTTGTCTCCTGTTACCATCCGGCCTAGACGCACAGTTCGGGACCCCCTACCCGAGATCCACCGGTTTTGACACCGACATTGGTGCTTTCATTGAGAGTTCCTCTGTGTCATCGCCGTCAGGCTCGATGGCTCCTACGATCATCGATAGCGATGAAGTCCAGGGTGAGGCCTTCCTTCCCGGACAGATCTTCGTCTTTGGCGGCTTCGCACTGCGGGCCAATTCGCTTGGCCATCTGGAGCAGATCGAAAGCCGCGCCCCTGGCCGTCAGGTCAGATTTGGAAGTTTAAACTACACGGCTGACATCCGCGGGGACTTGATCTTCGACGGATTCGAGCCACTGCCGAGCGCGCCGCACTGTCATGACGAGCATGATCTAGCTCTGCCGCCGAACGGTGCCCTGGAGGCCGCACCCACATCGGCTCCGACCCTTAATTCGGAGCCAACTGTGCCGATCGAGGATGGGCAGTTGGACGCCACCCCGGGGGCTGCGACCCCAACGGCGATTGAGCCGAACACCAGCCCCGTACTCTGCGAGACTCGTGACTCCAAGGAGCCGGACTCCTCTCCGGGCTCCGAACCCTCCACGCCCCTGCCAATCGAATCTGATTGGGCGCCGATTATGGAGTTCACTGCCGCGGACATCTTTCAGCACTCGCCTTTGGGCGATATCCTGAAGTTGTTGAAGTCTCTCTCTTTATCAGGAGAGCCCTGGCCGGATTATGGTCAGCGAGATTGGGATGCGGACGATGAAGAAATTCAAAGCCCACCCACCACCCACTTTGTAGCCACTGTCGACGATTTAACCGACATGCTCGACTTCGACTCCGGAGACATCGACGATATGGACGCCGATGAAGGAGACGATGAAGAGCCAGCGCCTATTGGGCCTTGGAACGCCACCTCGTCATATGACGTATACATGGTGGACGCACCAAAAGATGACGACGAGGAGTGGAAGGACGCATCGAAGGCTTGTTCCCTCGAAAAGCAGTCAAAGCGGTGACGCAAGCGCCGCCCCAAATCCCGCCTCGACAAAAATAGCGATCACACAGGCCCAACGCTGGAGCAAGGCGAACCGCTGCCGGACAACGGCAATCCGGATAATCAAACCAAACAAACAAATCCTATCAAGGATAATGGTCCGGACGACATAACGCCGGACAGACACCCGGAGCAACAGACTGCCCGTAAAAGGCTTGTTGCCACCGCGAGGAGCCTGAAAAAGCAGAAGCAAAGGCTCAAGGCCGCGCAAGACACTCTCCAATTCAGATGGAGTAAAATACTCAGCACTGCAGCAAGGTACGGCGACAATCGCCCCTTCAAGAGCTACCCGAAGCGGAAGCTGCTACCCAAATTCGAGGAGGAGGCCTCAGAACCCCCACAACCAAATATCGAAGCAGCCACCTGGTCGGATAGACGACCCCTCTACCAATACAGAGCGGCATACAACGCCGCTCACCATACAACACACAATCAATGTGAGGGCTCGCACCCAAAGGACGGTGTAACAAGATCCATCTATGGACCACGCAAGCGCGCCCCAGCATACAATGCAATACAACAAACATCCGAACAACGCAGTACACCCAGCTACAGGGGTGCCGCACACCCCCTATGTTTCACCGATGAGGTGCTGGACCACGAATTTCCAAAAGGATTCAAACCCGTAAACATAGAGGCATACGACGGAACAACAGACCCTGGGGTCTGAATTGAGGACTACATCCTTCATATCCATATGGCTCGAGGAGATGATCTCCACGCCATCAAGTACCTACCCCTCAAGCTCAAAGGGCCAGCTCGCCACTGGCTCAAAGGACTCCCCGAAAGCTCCATCGGAAGTTGGGAAGAGCTCGAAGACGCCTTTCGAGCAAATTTTCAAGGGACTTATGTCCGACCTCCGGATGCAGACGATTTGTCATATAACTCAACAGCCCGGAGAGTCAGCCCGAAAGCTTTGGAACAGGTTTCTTACTAAAAAGAACTAGATTGTCGACTGTCCGGACGCCGAAGCCTTAGCAGCTTTCAAGCATAGCGTCCATGACGAATGGCTCGCCAGATACCTCGGCCAAAATAAGCCGAGAATGATGGACGCGTTAACAAACCTCATGACCCGCTTTTGCACGGGGGAGGACAGCTGGCTAGCCAGATGCAGCACCAGCGACCCCAGTACATCTGAATTTAGAGATGGAAACGAGAAATTACGGCACAACAGCAATAACAAACGCCGGAATAAAGAAGACAGCACGAAGGGCACGACAGTAAATGCCGGATTCAAAAGCTCTCGGCCAGGTCAAAAGCCGCCTAAAGGCACCAGGGATGAACTGTCCAGCCTCAACAAAATTCTGGACCAAGTATGTCAGATCCATAGTACCCCTGGTAAACCTGCTAATCATACCCACAGAGAATGTTGGGTCTTCAAGCAGTCCGGCAAGCTCAACGCCGTACATAAGGGGGAGAATACACCAAGTGAAGACGAGGACAAGCCTCCCAAGCAAGACACGGTGGAACAAAAGAAATTTCCACCAGAAGTCAAAACAGTAAACGTGTTACACATAATCAAGGGAAAAAACAATACGGCACTCCCAGGAAAGTATACCCAAGTGCCTATCACTACGAAGTCCTGCCACTGGTCATCTCAACCGATCACTTTCGACCATCGCGATTACTCAGCAAGTATCCGACACGCAGGATGGGCTGCCCTGGTATTAGACCCAGTAATTGGCGGCTATCACTTCACAAGGGTCTTGATGGACGGCGGCAGTAGCCTAAACCTAATATATCAGGATACAATCCGCGGGATGGGGTTAGACCCAACACAAATTCGCCACAGCAATACTACCTTTAAAGGAGTAACGCCAGGCCCAGGGGCTCGTTGTACGGGATCCCTCTTACTACAAGTTATATTCGGCTCCCCTGATAACTTCCATCGCGAGCATTTAACTTTCCACATCGCTCCGTTTCAAAGTGGCTATCAAGCACTGCTCGGACGCGAAGCTTTCGCTCGCTTTAATGCAATACCACACTACGCCTCCCTCACACTCAAGATGCCCGGTCCACGTGGCATCATTACAGTGCACGGAAATATCAAGCGATCTCTGCGCGCCGAAGAGAGTGAGGCGGCCTTGGTCGCCGCACACTAAAGGCGCCTGGACAAACGAAAGCATTCAGTAGGTCGTCAAGACCTCAGATACAACTAATCAAGTCCGGCGCCGCTATTTATACGGAAATAAGTGGCCACACCCCTATTTGTCAATACAAGGGGCTCAACGCGCACAGACAAGTGGCATTTCTTATCATCTTGAATCACACATGGTTTCTTTAAAAACTATCTTTTTGCATGACAACTTTTTCACTTAACTTCCTCTCTTTTATAGACGATCATCGTGCTACACCCGTCCAGGATACGGCACAACGGAGACACGTGCGCAGACGTGCAGCAGGGACCCGCTCCAAGGATTCTTTTTAGATTAAGACCCTGCGTAAACCTTTTTTACTGTCTCTTGTTGATAGATATCCACCGTTGAGAAGGATGCTGACATCTTGGCATGTGGCCACGCCAGAACAATGCTCGTACCTGGACACAAGGGGCTTCTTACAAATGCCATTATTTAGGCCCGGTTTATACCACAAAGACCGAATACCTTAGGGAGTGTTCGGCGTCGCGAGTTTGGCCCTATATGCATCAGCTCTGAATCATTGTCTTTGGTCAAATGTTGGGTTTGCCTGGCTCCTGTGTTTTGGTGCCTTACATTCCGCTTTACCGGCTAAGGTAGCACCAGGAGAACTACTGCGATTGTGCCCTGGTTCATCCGGACGAGCACCTCAGTAGAGAAAGTCGAAAACTGACTGTCATGATATAGCGTGAGACTGGTCAACCACTCGATGACCTGTGGGAATGTTAGAATTCCTCTGCCTTAACGAAGGGCCGTTTTTCGGCCAGGCATGTACGCACCCCGGAACCAGGAGAGTGCGGAGCCACCAGGGGCTATCTAGTAGCCGCACTGTCAAACTCCTATGGCTAAGTGAAAGTGCTAAAGCATTATAGTCCGGTTGCCTCGCTCGCTCCGCTATCACCTCCTTAATAGGACCAAGACGTTGGGTTAAGTGTGAACGCGTGTTTTTGCGAGCACCTCCGCATTATATGTGTGGGGGCTGAAGCCAACGACTGCAATCTTTCAGGTTATACACATGTATACATAAACGGCCGCCCAGGAGGCATCATATTACTTTCAGGCAAAAGTATAAAAATAGCCTTATAAAAATTTATAAAAGCATTTCGCTTACAATGAGATTACATATCACTCAAACATAATATTTTTTGAGCACTGGGTCTCTATCAAACGGGCACCCTCAAGAATTTCTTCAAAATAGTGCTCAGCAGCCTTTCGACCTATAGCCGAATCCCGCGCTGCAACATTGGTAGCATTCATCTCCGCCCAGTATGCCTTAACACGGGCAAAGGCCATCCGTGCGCCCTCTATGCACGCCGACCTCTTCATTGCATTAATGCGCGACACCACGTCAAGGAACTGCTGCACCAAGCTAAAATAGCTGTTCGGTTTTGACCTTCACAGCCACAGCTGATCCACAATAGACCTCATAGAGAGTCCGGACAACCTATTTAGTTCGGCCCATTCGGCTAATTGGTCAGTCAATGAAAGTGGACGCTCGGGAGAATGGAATTGTCTCCAAAATAGCTGGTCTACTCCACGGTCTGTCTGACCTTGGAAGTACTTGGCCGCATCGGCAGCGCTCGCCGCCAAATCCATATACACATCCTCCGAACTCCACAGCCGATCCAGAGGGGCATACCATGGATCTCCGAATTTCCTCCAGAACATAAAGGATTTCCCAGCTACAATATCCCCGGCTTCCCGCAGCTCCTCCTTCTTTGCCCTCATAGCAGAGCGGAGATCCTTTTTTGTCATAGCAGCCTTCTCAAGGTCCGATGCCTTCGCTTGGTTTTCCTTTTCGAGAACCCGGCAACGGTCGGCGGCGGCTTTTAATTCCACAGCCATCTTGGCCATCTTGTCTCAGGTCTCGCCATGTGCGGCCTTCTCGGCTTGCAACTCTTCGGCCGCCTTCACAGCATCCGCATTACCTAACCTCGCTTGTTCCTTGGCTCGGGCAAGTTCTGCCCGCAAGGCTTCAATAGTGGCAGCTCCATCTACAGTCACAACATATTTAAGATACTGGCGTCATGTTGCTCTTTCTATGTGGCGTTTACCAGATATTGACACTTACCCTGTGCCTCGTCAAGGCTTTTATTAACAAGCTCGATGTCGGCGTCTGCCGCTTCCAACTGCCGTTCTAAATGGGCAAACTCGCTAGTCCGGCTAGCCACCGGAGCTTCCATCACCTGCACATAGAGGCAGTATGGTTATTACCTGGGAATATGATCCTCTGTTCGTCGCCGTTTCCGACGACAACCAGGGTCTCAGGGGCTACTATCTACACAGGGCACACCTAGCATGTGCAGGACTATCATACATTCTTTTACGTACCTCAAAGCCTGTTAGTAGACTCATAAAAGCTTCATGCAATCCGCTTTCGGCGGACGATATTCTCTCCATCACCGTATTCATCAGCACACGGTGTTCATCTGAGATGGCCGCTCGCCCCACCAACTCCCTCAGAACATCCGATCGCACACTAGACGGTGCCGGACTCTTTTGTCTGCTCTCTTCGGGAGCCAGACATTGGGAGCTTCGGGGGTCAACGGGATTATCTTCTGGCCTCACCGGACTCGGAGAGGCCCTCCGCGACGACACTTCAGGGTCGCCCGCTTCCGGAGCGGAGGAGTCCGGAGGAGGCGTTTCGCTCTCCATCATCTCTGGAAGAAGATCCCCCGAAGATGAGCGCATTTGAGAGGGGCTAAGGCCCGAACTGCGAAAATATATGCGGTGGTTATCTTCTCAGAAGAAAAAGATGGCATATCTGTACTATCAAAGGTATTTCGGGTCACTTACGACTCGTGGGAGGATTGATCCCCCCGCAGACTTTGTGCGGCAACAACGCCCCCCAAGGTGGGACCCTCTGTGGGAGACTTCTTCTCCCGTTTGGAAGCTTCGGCTTCCGAATCCCCGGGCGTAGTCCTTTTCCTCTTCTGGTCGCCTTCCCTCATGGAGACGCTCGCTCCCTCGGCTAGAACGGGCAGCGTTGGGGGCCGCGTCCGCCCGCATTATCCTCCACAGTATCTTCCTTCAAGGGCTCCGGGCAAGGTGCGGTCTGGAGCATCTTCTCCAATACCGGATTTTCCAAACCCTCAGGGAGGGGGGCCGAACACCGAATCAACTTCGCCTTTGTTAGCCAGTCCTGGTCAAAAAGCAAACTCTCAGAGATAACTTCGTAACAAAGTAGAGAAAGTATGTTCGGCCGGAAGATGCCTTACCTGTTCGGCGGTGCGGTTGCTACTCTGGCGCACGTCCTCGGTGATTTCCGGACACTACGTCTGAGGTCCGAAGAATGATTTGTACATCTCCTCATGCGTCAGGCCGAGAAAATTTTGAATCGCATGCGGTCCCTCGGGATTGAACTCCCATAGACGAAAAGGCCGGCGTTTGCAAGGCTGGACTTGACGAACCAGCATAACCTATATCACCGCAACCAAACTGAAATCTCCATTGAAGAGATCTCGAATGCGGCCTTGCAGTATGGGCACGTCCTTGGCTGGCCCCCAGCTCAGACCTCTGCTGATCCATGACATCAATTGTGGTGGGGGGGCCGAGCGGAAAACAGGGGGTCGCCCACTTGGCACTTCTAGGAGCCGTGATGTAGAACCACTCCTGTTGCCACAATTCAGATACCTCTGGGATGGAACCTTTGGGCCACGAAGCTCCTGTCATCTTGCGTATTGAGGCACCTCCACACGCTGCATGCTCCCCCTCGACCAACTTCGGCTTCACTTCAAAGGTCTTGAGCCATAGGCCAAAGTGAGGGTAACCCGGAGGAAGGCCTCGCACACGATAATAAATGTCATGATATGAAGAAAGGAGTCCGGAGCTAGATCATGAAAATCTAGCCCGTAGTAAAACATCAAACCCCTGACGGAAGGATCCAGGGCGAGGCCTAGGCCTCGGAGGAAGTGGGTAACGAACACGATGTTTTTGTTAGATTCGGGGGTGGGGACAGCCTGCCCTCGAGGAGGCAGCCGATGCAAAATCTCGGCGGTCAGATATCTGGCCTCCCTCAACTTCTTGATGTCTTCTTCCGTGACGGTGGAAGGCATCCATCGGCCTTGAAGGCTAGATCCGGACATGACTGAAGGTTCGGGGTGCTTGACCTGAACTTCGGGCGTTTGAGCTTGAGGTGGGGGAAGGATTCAATTGAGCACGGGAGGGAAAAATAAAAGCCTTGTCCCCTTTATAAAGAGGGTGAATATCAAGCGTCCTCTCCGTGTCCGTTTAGACTTGCCTACAATCTAGGAGTCCTAGAAGCGGTTGGGTTACCCACACCCGTATTGATGAGAATCCCGGAATAAGGGGGACACGATCTCTACTTTAACAAGACGTGCCAAGGAAACCGCCTCGCATAACGCGCTAAGCTGGGACAGTAAAACGGTTCGAATAAAAGCTTGGCCATGGTGTGATGTCACACTACGGAATACGTCAGCAGATTAGATTTGTGTAAATATTATTCTCTCTATGGCAATATGTGGAAACTTATTTTTCAGAGCCGGACACTATCTTTGTGTTCAAAATCTTCTATGAAGTACTTGGAGGAGGAACCCGCCTTGCAATGCCGAAGACAATATGCGCGCCGGACTCGTCGTCATTGAAGCCTGGTTCAGGGGCTACTGAGGGAGTCCTGGATTAGGGGGTGTCCGGATGGCCGGACTATACCTTCAGCCGGACTCCTGGACTATGAAGATGCAAGATTGAAGACTCCGTCCCGCGTCCGGAAGGGACTTTCCTTGGCGTGGAAGGCAAGCTTGGCGATACGGATATGCAGATCTCCTACCATTGTAACCGACTCTATGTAACCCTAACCCTACACGGTGTCTATATAAACCGGAGGGTTTTAGTCCATAGGACGACATACACATCAACAATCATACCATAGGATAGCTTCTAGGGTTTAGCCTCCTCGATCTCGTGGTAGATCTACTCTTGTACTACCCATATCATCAATATTAATCAAGCAGGACGTAGGGTTTTACCTCCATCGAGAGGGCCCGAACCTGGGTAAAACTTCGTGTCCCTTGTCTCCTGTTACCATCCGGCCTAGACGCACAGTTCGGGACCCCCTACCCGAGATCCGCCGGTTTTGACACCGACAGTGACCACGGGTCATGCCAATCCAACGTGCGCTCTGGCGCCTTTATCCTCTTCTGCCGCTCGCTGCTCGGCGTCTCGGCGAGCACGGGCATGTCCCTAGCTTCCTCTCGTCGTCGCCGTCCTCCTAGAGCCATTTCCCCCTTTGATTGCTTCTCCAGTGACCCTTCCTCGTCGTCAAACAGTGAGCGCCCACGGGAGCGCTGTAGCCGATCGGCTCTGTTCGCGCCGTGACGTCTTCCTCCTCGTGTCCTCAAGCGTTGCTCGTCTCCGTGAGCTCCGCCACTCGTCCTCTTCCCCCTCGTCACCTTCCTGTGCCACCCCGTGCTCGCTGGCCATCGCTAGAGCTTGGCCAGACGTGCACGACGGCACTCGGCTCGAATCGCCTTACCCCGCCTATTTAAGCCAGCCCCGACTCCCTTCGAGCTCACCACTCACCTCACCTCACTCCTAGTGCCCCGCCTAGCTACTTCCCCGAGCTCGAGAAGCTCTCCTAGCCTCTCACCGTGATACGTCTCCAACGTATCTATAATTTTTATTGTTCCATGCTATTATATTATCTGTTTTGGATTTTTAATGGGCTTTAATATGCACTTTTATATTATTTTTGGGACTAACCTATTAACCGAAGGCCTAGTGCAAATTGTTGTTTTTTTTGCATATTTCTGTGTTTCATAGAAAAGGAATATCAAACGGAATCCAAACGGAACGAAACCTTCACAAGGATCTTTTTTAGAACAAACGCAATCCAGGAGACTTGGAATTGAGGTCAAGGAAGCAACGAGGCAGCCACGAGGTAGGGAAGCGCGCCTAGGGGGTAGGTGCACCCCCACCCTCGTGGGCCCCACAGAGCTCCACCGACCTACTTCGTTCGCCTATATATACTCTTATACCCTGAAAACATCCAGGGGAGCCATGAAACCACTTTTCCACCACCGCAACCTTCTGTACCCGTGAGATCCCATTTGGGGACCTTTTCCGACGATCTGCCGGAGGGGGATTCGATCATGGGGAGCTTCTACATCAACACCATAGCCTCTCTGATGATGTGTGAGTAGTTTACCACAGACCTTCGGGTCCATAGTTATTAGCCAGATGGCTTCTTCTCTCTCTTTGGATCTCAATACAAAGTTCTCCTCGATGTTCTTGGAGATATATTCGATGTAATGCTTTTTGCGGTGTGTTTGCTGATACGTCTCCATCGTATCTACTTTCCCAAACACTTTTGCCCTTGTTTTGGACTCTAACTTGCATTATTTGAATGGAACTAACCCGGACTGACGCTATTTTCAGCAGAATTACCATGGTGTTATTTATGTGCAGAAACAAAAGTTCTCGGAATGACCTGAAACTTCACGGAACGTCTTTTTGGAAATAATAAAAAATCCTTGCAAAAGATGAAGACTAGGGGGCCCACAGCCTAGCCACGAGGGTGGGGGCGTGCCTGCCCCCCTAGGGCGCGCCCCCTACCTCGTGGCCCCCCTGGAGCTCCTCCGACCACAACTCCAACTCTATATATTTGATTTCGGAGAGAAAAAAATCAGAGAGAAGGATTCATCACGTTTTACGATACGGAGCCGCCGCCAAGCCCTAAAACCTCTCAGGAGGGCTGATCTGGAGTCTGTTCGGGGCTCCGGAGAGGGGAATCCGTCACCATCGTCATCATCAACCTTCCTCCATCACCAATTTCATGATGCTCACCGCCGTGCGTGACTAATTCCATCGTAGTCTTGCTGGACGGTGATGGGTTGGATGAGATTTATCATCTAATCAAGTTAGTTTTGTTAGGGTTTGATCCCTAGTATCCACTATGTTCTAAGATTGATGTTGCTATGACTTTGCTATGCTTAATGCTTGTCACTAGGGCCCGAGTGCCTTGATTTCAGATCTGAACCTATTATGTTTTCATCAATATATGAGAGTTGTTGATCCTATCTTGCAACTCTATAGTCACCTATTATGTGTTATGATCCGTTAAGTCCGAAGTGACAATAATCGGGATACTTACCGGTGATGACCGTAGTTTGAGGAGTTCATGTATTCACTATGTGTTAATGCTTTGGTCCGGTACTCTATTAAAAGGAGGCCTTAATATCCCTTAGTTTCCGCTAGGACCCTGCTGCCACGGGAGGGTAGGACAAAATATGTCATGCAAGTTCTTTTCCATAAGCACATATGACTATATTCGGAATACATGCCTACATTACATTGATGAATTGGATCTAGTTCTGTGTCACCCTATGTTATGACTGTTACATGATGAACCGCATCCGGCATAATTCTCTATCACTGATCCATTGCCTATGAGCTTTCCATATATTGTTCTTCCCTTATTTACTTTTCTGTTGCTATTGCTATCATCACTACAAAATACCAAAAACATTACTTTTGCTATCATTATCTTTTGCTACCTTTACCACTATTATCATATTACTTTGCTACTAAACACTTTGCTGCAGATATTAAGTTTCCAGGTGTGGTTGAATTGACAACTCAGCTGCTAATACTTGAGAATATTCTTTGGCTCCCCTTGTGTCGAATCAATAAATTTGGGTTGAATACTCTACCCTCGAAAACTGTTGCGATCCCCTATACTTGTGGGTTATCAAGACTATTGTCTGGCGCCGTTGCCGGGGAGCATATCTCTATTCTTTGAGTCACTTGGGATTTATATCTGCTTATCATTATGAAGAACTTGAGAGATCCGAAAACCAAGATTTATGCCTCAACTACGAGGGGAGGTAAGGAACTGCCATCTAGTTCTGCACTTGATTCACCTTCTGTTTTGAGTAAGCTTGCGACACCTAAACCTGCTTCTGCTATTCATTTTGATATGTCGCATGTTATTGATTGTTGGTGTCAAAACCGGCGAATCTCGAGTAGGGGGTCCCGAACTATGCGTCTAGGCGGATGGTAACATGAGGCAGGGGACACGATGTTTTACCCAGGTTCGGGCCCTCTTGATGGAGGTAATACCCTACGTCCTGCTTGATTGTCCTTGATAATATGAGTAGTACAAGAGTTGATCTACCACAAGATCGAAGAGGCTAAACCCTAGAAGCTAGCATATGGCATGATTGCTGTTGTTGGTCCTATGGACTAAAACCTCTGGTTTATATAGACACCGGAGGGTGCTAGGGTTACACAGAGTCGGTTACAAGGAAGGAAATCTACATATCCGTATTGCCAAGCTTGCCTTCCACGCCAAGGAGAGTCCCATCCGGACACGGGACGAAGTCTTCAATCTTGTATCTTCATAGTCCAACAGTCCAGCCAAAGGATATAATCCGGCTGTCCGGATACCCCCTAATCCAGGACTCCCTCAGGAGCCCCTGAACCAGGCTTCAATGACGATGAGTCCGACGTGCAGATTGTCTTCGGCATTGCAAGGCGGGTTCCTCCTCCGAATACTTCATAGAAGATTTTGAACACGATGATCGTGTTCGACTCTGCAAAACAAGTTCCACATACAACCATAGAGAGAATAATATTTTCACAAATCTAATCTGCCGACGCATTCCGCAGTGTGACATCACACCACAGCCAGGTCACCATTCGAATCGTTTTTCACAACCAACCTCAACCGTGTTTCGTGAGGCGGTTTCCTTGGCACGTCTTGTCAAAGCAGAGAACGTGTCCCCTTATTACGGGATTCCCATCAATACGGACGTGGGTAACCCAACCGCGCCATCAATTACGGCGCTTGGGGGATAAGCGAGTTTTACCAGGCTGGTGGGGGCGCATAGTTTCGTCCGCCCTTATAAAGGGATAAGGGTTCACCTTTTTCTACCCACGCCTTCTTCCTCCTTGCTCATCCATTCTCGCGCACTCGAGCTCCAGCGCCCAAGTCCACATCCTTCCCCTCAACCCTCTCCAAACATGTCCGGAGCGGGAGGCAAGTGGATGGTGTCCTCCGTTACGGAGGGAGACATCAAAAAGCTGCGCGGGGCCGGATACTTAGCCGCGGATATTGCGCACCGGCTGCCAGCCACGGGGCAGATCGTCCCTACCCCAGAACCTTACGAAAGGGTGGTTTTCCTCACCCACTTCGTCCGCGGACTGGGGTTTCCCCTCCATCCATTCGTTCGCAGCCTTATGTTCTATTATGGGCTGGACTTCCATGATCTAGCTCTGAATTTCATCCTCAACATCTCGGCGTTCATCGTCGTGTGTGAGGCTTTCCTCCGCATCCGGCCCCACTTCGGCCTGTGGCTGAAGACCTTCAATGTCAAACCGAAGGTAGTATGCGGCCAACAAGCGGAATGCGGCAGAGCCATGATGGGCAAAATGCCCAACGTTACATGGCTCGAGGGCTCCTACGTGGAGACCATAAAGGGGTGGCAATCAGGGTGGTTTTACATCACCGAGCCGCGCGACACCAACTGGGTGGCGGCCCCCGAGTTTCAATCCGGAATCCCCACGCGGCTCACTTCCTGGAAGGAGAAGGGCCTGTCCTGGGGCTCATCGGTGGAGCTGGACGGACTCCAGAAGTGTATCTGAAACATGATAGGCAAGAAACTCAAGCTTGTCAACATAGTCCAGGTCATGCTCTTCCGCCGGATCCTCCCGTGTCAACGACGGGCTTTCAACTTATGGGAGTTCGACCCGGCCCAGCACCAGACTCTACGCGAACTCTTCGACACGACGCATAAGGACGTCTGGAAGGTGCTATTCAAGGGCGCCGAGGTCCCCCCTCCCCTTACCGAGGACCGCTGGCTAAGCGCGACGCGCCCTGCGAATCCGGTAAGTTCTGTACACCTCGTAGGGTATTTATTTTCCATAGTTTAACCATGTGCGGGGTCTGAGCTCCCATGCCTTTGACATGACTGGGTGGAGACATCGGAGCAGATTGACTATCCGGCCCCTCTGCCCGAAGACCCTGCACTCGCTCTCCTGACGGAGATGCGGACTCTGGCTCCTTATGAGGTGCCGGAGAATAAGATCAAGAAGAAGGCCACGGGAACCCGCAAGAGTTTCCGGCGCCATGTGGTATCGGACTCATCGTCCGATAACTCCGAGACGCACTCCTCCCGTGAAAACAAGGAGGAGGAAGATGAAGATTCTCCCCCTCCAGCCGGGGGAGATAAGAAAAGGAAGGCCGCCCCAACCGGGGAGGCCGAAGGGTCTAAGAAGGGAAGGACTCTCCTTTCGGACTGTTCCACCACCGCCGCCGACAGCAAAGACAAGTGGTTACTCAGGGCCAAGCCCCTGGCGAAGTCGTAAATATTCGGATACCAGAGTAACTCGTAGCATACTTTTATTGCACTGCTTCACCTAACGTCGAATATGATCATGACGTCCGCCCCGAGCCCGTATCGACGTATCCTCGTCGGGCGGTTCCTTGGACTCGTCGGATGTGAATAGTGAGTCACTTCCAACCGCCTCCTCTCCTCGCCCTACGAACAATGTCGAGGTATTGTCTCAAGGGGCACCGAGCCGGGGGGAGATAGTCCTGGAGGCGCCTCAAGGTGACCTTCCGGACTCCAGGCGCAAAGGGAGCAAGACTCCCAAGGGCTTCAAGTTTGGCCCTCAGGCAAACACCGCGCCGGAACCTCCAGTGGTTCCGAACTCCGGCAGGCGGCCCCCTTCCAAGAGGGGCAAGCCGCTCATGCTGGTGATCTCTGTCCATCCAGAGGCACCGGACAACCTGCTGGGAGCACTTCGCGGCGCTTCCATCGACGAAGAGCACCACACTATTATGAGTGCGGTGATCAAGAAGGTTCAGTCCGCCAAGAGCGGACTGACTGAAGCCTGTGCCAGCCTTCTAACAGGCTTTGAGGTAAGTATTTAAAATATAGGAAAATATTATCGCATAGACAGTAGCCCCTGATGCTCTGTTTGGTGTTCACAAAGAAAAGCCAAATAGAGGATCAAATAATATCTGCAGGAGTCTAATACAAGTATGTCTATATGCGTATGCAGGCTTTGCTGCTGGCCTCTGCCGCACTGACTGCGGAGGTCGCCGCACTGAAGCATAACCTCGAGCGGTCCGAGAAAGAACTCGGCCTTGCTAAGAGGCAGCTCGAGAAGAACAAAGATAAATAATACCTTGTCTATATATATAAGATGGGTCTATTATGATAACACCCGGTAAGACCTTATTCTAATAACACCTACACCTGAAGCTAGCTATGGTTGCATGGTGAAATGAAGCTACACGTGGACTGGAAAGTAAAGCATGTGTCAGTGCTCACGGATGAAAGTGCTAGAGGACAAAGAAAGATCATGTGGTTGAGAACAATTGCCTGAGTGGCATTTTAATTTGAGTTAAAAAATTGTTGGGGGAAGTTAGTCTTGCGGTTGAAAATCTTGAGTGCCGTGCAGTTTGCTATGTGATGTTCTTACACTTCAGTTAACCTGTTTCTTTTTGTTAGAAAATAAATTAAAGAAAACAGTTCTTTTCCTGATGTGGGTAGTTTACTTGTGCATTGCCCTTGTAATTCTGCACTTAGTTGTGCAGCCCACTCGATGCGGTCTGCTCTGGCCGCGCCCGCATTTCAGACAGCAACTTGTTGAGATTGAGATTCAGAAAGGAAAAATGTATCGACAGAAGAAATGATGGCTAAAACAAGTAAAAAAGTAAAATGCGGTGCACTTTTTTATGTGTGGGAGTTCACTAGATATACTCAGTATACTTTGAAATCTCTAGAAGTTCACTCAGGAAAGACTACGGAATTCCCTTTGATGACAAAAAATAATACGATTCACTTTCGGTAGTGTTATGGTTCACTTATGCCCAATGTGAAGTGCAAAAAAAAATGTTAGCAAAAACAACAACAAAAAAGTAACGCGGTTCACTTTTGACAGTGTTGCGGTTCACTTGTCCGCGTATCTGCGGTCCACTTTTGTTCATAAATAATGAAAAAAAGACAACAAAAACTCGTATGAGAAAAATAACGTCCGACAAAAGAAATTATGCAGCTCGCTTGCCCGTTCGATGCAGTGCGGTCGATCGTATGATGTTGTTCATCCCGTAAGTGCAAAAAAATTTGTTACGGAAGCGAAGAAAGTAATGCGGTTCACTTCTTGATAGTGTTGTGGTTCATTTACACCCGATGTGAAGTGCACTCTACTTTCTCGTCTTTAAAAAAAATACATTTGAATAAAATAAGCCATGCAGTTCTCTAACACGTCTGATGAAGTGCGGTTGTTCGTCCGATGCAGTGCGGTTTTCAATCGGATGAAGTACCCACGTCGATTTGGGTGTCGCGAAAAACAGAGTGTTCGCATTTTGGTAAATTTAAAACTGCTCTTAATCTGTAAAGAATTAGAGAGAGTGTTCTACATGAAAAAGTTGCGTCTCGTCGATACCTTTCCAACGGCATATCGTTTGAATCATTTCGACAACCAGTTTGTAAAAATTTCGCAAAAAAGGCGGCTGCCACTCGTCGTCCGCCGCACGATTTTCAAAATTAACTTAAAACTGTAAGGAATCTCAAAACCATTTCTACATATGAAAGTTGCGCCTTGTCCATATCTTTCCAACGACGTATTACACGCCTCGTTTCGACAAACGGTTCAAAAACTAGAGCAAAAACAGTACCGAAAATTGTAAAAAATTAAAAAAAACAGAATTCCGCGATTTAGTAATTCGAAACTGCTCTTGAACCGTAACGAATTAGAGAAAATAATAGATATGAAAAAGATGCGCCTCGACGACATATTTCCAACGGCGTATCATTTGTCTTATTCGGATGAGCGGTTTTGAAAAAAATCACAAAAATACGATCGCTGCCACTCGTCATCCGCCGCACCATTTTTGAAACTGCTCTTAAACCAAGAGGAATCTCGAAAAGTGTTCAACATGGCGAAGTTGCGTCTAATCAATAGCTTTTCAACGGTATATTATACGCCTCGTTCCAATAAACGGTTACAAAATTAAAGCGAAAACAGTACCGGAAAAACACTGCGTGCAGTTTTTTTCGACACGAAGTTCACTCGTGTGAGTACTGCAGCACACTTGGTTCAAACAATGACGTGCACTTACATTGAGCGTGCAGTGAGGAAGTGTTGTCAGAATAACTATTCTGATAATATTATCAAAATAGACCGGCTATATATAGGTGCCTGGGCACCTAATTCCGATCCGACCCGCTAATTCATTTTCCGCTTACAAATAATTAATATTACCTTTCAAATAATTCACTTTCCTTTTCTAGCATGCAATACCATTGATTGTAGATTGGTTTCCAAAAAAAATTGCATGCTGTTGATTCTCTCATAAACAATTTCTTTCCATAAATAATAGAGTATCATTCAAAATAGGCTGAAACTCGTATTTGGGTATGTATATATACCCTATGATTTTTTAATTTTTTTGCGAATACCCTATGATTTATTCTAGTTATTAGATGTCTTTCCTTAAATACTATAGTATATACCCTATGTTTTATTGTAGGTATTAGATATCTACAAGCATATCCAGTATATTGAAAAGTAGATACTCAAGTTTTCGCAAAAAAATAAACAGTACATAATGAAGATTTATCTGTAAATACCTCAATGTGAAATTTGTTGGTATATACCCATCAATGTTATTTCCTTTTTATGAGTGAATAGATGTACGTAAACTAAAAACCTCGACAAATGATACGTGACCTTCGTGTCGTTATGAAACATCCATACAACATACATGATGGTGATGTATCCGAGGTATGATAATATAGGAATCATACCCAAAAAATATGGCTACATTCTAAAAATAATATGTATTATACTCACATACTTTGTGGGTATATACCGTAAACACAACTAGGTATCATAAAAAGAGAAACCTTTTTTGGTATACTCCCAACGGAGACAGAAAGTGGCAAAATCCACTATTTTTTTAAAAGGCACGCTGGCAATACGCGTAAAATGTACAGTGTCTATGTATTAATTACTATAAGATTTTCCTAGTGTTTCACACGTACATGGATCACTAAAATTAGGCAGCTTCTTGTATTGTAAGGAAGTGTTGGTGCATGCATCCTAATTAATGCATACGTCCAAATTAGAGCAAGTAATCACTAATTAACATGTAGTTAAATGGAATTAATTAGGACGTTCCAATAACTTTCCAAATTGAATACTGCAAACGGTTATACCCGTTAGTGTCTACACCACCACAACGGCACACATCTTAATGCAATCCAAAGGTAGACAAATAAGGAGCCTGGACATATAGGTGTCCCAAAATTGATTATCGGATTTCACCCGTTAACAAATTAGTTAAAAATTTCCTTGCATACCTCGAGCCGTTGTAATGAACTTTCTATAATTAAGTGGCCTATGCATACCCTTCTACGGCATTGAAGTACATTCCAAAAGATCATGCATGCATACCTCGGTTGGGAAGAGTGCGTGATTACCTGCCAAATTCTTTTTTGCATGGCGATGCTGAAATGGAAGGCGTAATTAACAAGTAATCAATTAGCATTGTTTGGGAAAACATAATTCATGTTCTTATTTAATTGATATACTATCGGATGGCCAGATTCGTGCATGTTCAATACATGACTATTGAACATACGAGGATCTAATACCTCGACTGAGTATGTATAATATTTTTGAAGCAATTTTCACACAGCCGCGTATATAATTGCGCAAACACATTGGGTATATTTTTTGCTTGGGGTATATTATCGGATGTGCAACATTTTCCTGCATTTTTTCACATAGTCAGGTGTCAACGGTCAACCGGGTATGCACAATATTTTCAAACATTTTTTTTCACATAGGCGGTTTATACATCGACAGGGTATGTACAATATTTGCCTACCTTTCTTCCCATAGCTGGGTATATACGTCCACTAGGTATGTACAATATTTTCGTACGGAAAAGAGTAGTTTGATTATTATTATTTTCAAATTAAATTTATATTAGGAGGATCTTAGAACGTGGTGTATTCGGTACTCGAGAAATAATGGGCATTAGAAGTGTTATCTGATATCGATTTCACATAGCTGGATATATACTTAGAGAAAAAAATGGGTATTAGTCTCCTGGATATAGTAAGTAGATGTTGGCTATATCATTTCTAGTTATGCCACATTGTCTAATTCAAAATACGGTAATTTTTCTATATCATTTTTGTGTGGCATGCCAATTAGTAGTTTTACATATATTGTATTTAGTTTAAGTCACCTAACTATATACCCAGAGTTTGTATTTAGTTTAAGTCACCTAAGTATATATCCAGAGTTCTAAATACTATTTGTTTTATAAGGTAAGTTGCATATAAACTTCAGGCCCTGAATAGTACGTAGACCATACATCATGTCATGTCGTGCGGGTATATGATACCAAAAAATGTAATAGAAAAAAACAATTTTACAATAAAGTGTATAAAAGGTCAAGCTAGTGTACCAGAGGCATGTTACACCGTATGGTTGACTAGATAGTATAGTGTGTACATATATGCAAAGGAAATTATGGTAATATATTTGGAAAGTAATTAATTAATAGGAAGGAAACAACATGCAATTCTCTTTAGGAAAACAATCTGATCGTGGTGCACATACCATGCATTAGCGGGTATAGCTCATACTAACGGGTTAGAGAAAGGTAGGTGCCCCAATTAATTTACCCATATATATATAAGATGTGGTTGCAAAATGATAGGATCATCATGGATGTGCTAGGGGACACGACCGAAGTGGCGACCCTGAAGCGAGCGCTGTCCGAGGCCGAAAACAAAGCGGTCGAGGAACGCACCGAGCGGGAGAAACAAGAGGCACGGGTGGGCGAGGTGCAACAAGAGCTCCAGGCTCTCGTGAAGAAGCACGAGACTTTGGAGCTTGACTCGAAGACACGACAGTCCGAGCTTGCCGCGGCCCTCGAGAGCACAAAGCATGCCAAGGCTGAAGCCCAAAAGACCCTCCAGGAAATTGAGGCGATGAGGAATATAGCGGCGGGTAAGGCATTCATTATGCAAAGCAAGTATGTAAAAGTAAATTACTTGTTACTTATCCGAGTCCGGAGCTCTCCAGGAGCATTCACAGATTTGCCCCGCAGCGTGTCGGATGCCGCAAAGTACTACCAGGCCGAGGAGGGAAGCTCGACGGAGAAGTTGTTCTGGTCTCAGTATACTGGGACCGAACACCCGATGCCTGTGAGCGACCAGCTGAAGCAACTGGTCGAGCTTCACAAGGCGGTCGAACAGGCCATGAGGGGCCTTATAGTCCGGATGTGGCCTAGCGACTCCCTTCCCAACAGCTATTTCGACCTGGTGAGGCGGCTTGTGGATGCCTGCCCACGGCTGGAAGTCATAAAGCGGTCCGTCTGCATCGAAGGTGCACGTCGGGTTTTTGCCCGTGCGAAGGTGCACTGGGCCAAGATGGACGCCGAGAAGCTGGTGAAGGAGGGGCCGCCGCAGGGCAAGGAGCATCGCCACCCTGAAATGTATTATGAGGGTGTCCTGAAGGGTGCCTGTCTTGTGGTGGACGAGTGTGCGAAGGATGTAAGTTTTGAATGAACTTGCTCGTGTGATCCTGTATTATGAAAACTTATTCATGTGCGCTATGCAACGCTCGTTTGAATTTAAAATATTACCTTCTATGTGGCTGTTTGTCAAATCTGAGAGATGGCGAATCGTCGGCTTCTGCCCCCATGCCACGAGTGCTGGGGTGTTCGGGATAAATCTGAGCACTTTTTTCCCATTGTTGGGTCCTTCGAGGGAGGTGCTCAGCACAACGAACAAGGCAATCAGACTATAATGCTTTATCACTCTCACTTAGCCATATAAGTCTACAATTTTAAATTTTGGCGAAGCCCCTAGTATTCGGAAGGCCGAATTTGGGGCGCTATACACGCCTAAGCCGGACAAAGCCGACTCCTCGCCCTAAGCGGCATAAGTCTTTAGGGACTTGAGACCTCTCGAACAGCGACCAACTCTCGCCTTATCAGGATAGTGCGTTTTAGCTTTCTCTACTGAGGTGCTTGCCCAGATGAACCGGGGCACAATCGCAGTAGTTCTCCCAGTGCTACCTTAGCCGATATAGCGGAACATAAGGTACCAAAACATGGGAGCCGGGCAAACCCAACTATTGACCCAAGACATGATTCGGAGCTGATGCATATAATGCTATAAGTTCGGGGTGCCGCACTGTCGAAAGTGTTCGGACTTCTCACGCCGTATTATGGGATACGCTTAAGCCCCTGGCGTATTGGCCGTACCAGAGTGTACGGGTGTTGAATGTCATGAATGAACATATATATATATAAAAGAATAGAGAATGCGGTAATAGTCTAGTGCTATGCATTGTTTATTCAAAAAGGTGCGTCGAAGCAGAATGATACAAGTAGTGCGATAAGCAAAAAGTAGGACTATTTGACATGTCCCCTCCAAGGGCAAGCTGAGGAATGGTATTTAAAGCAGGTATTTCACTCGCTATCAGAGACCACCTGGGAGTTCCATGGTGCGATGTAGGTTTCTGCCTCCTTGGTTGTTGTATCGTGTGTCCGACAATCGTACTGCCGGACGAGGTTTCCAGAGAGTAAAATCCTGAAAGAGAGAAAAAATAACAAAGCGGGAAGCCCCTAGTGCGGTTGAGCCGCGTTTTAAGGTGTGCCCCCCACCCATGCCCATGGTATTTTCAATGCGTAGTTATGTACGCGTGGCACAGATTTCGCCGTTTGGCTGGGAATGGGGTGGGAGCCGCATTGCTATGCGAGCTCGGAACATGCCAGGCGGTCTTGTTGCAGATTATTCCAGGCGCGCTTGACGGTGTCCGGGTGTTTAATCACCGAACTGGTGGATTGCCTGAAGAGGCTGCTTTGTGCTTCTGCTGCGAGGGCCGCAGTGTGCTCCTCCGTGCGGAGAGAGCGCTCTGTGTTTCCATTAACCGTGATAACCCCCCCGAGGTCCTGGCATCTTGAGCTTGAGGTATGCATAATGCGGTACCGCATTGAATCTTGCAAATGCGGTTCGCCCGAGCAGTGCATGATAGCCACTGCGAAACGAGACTAAATCGAAGATTAACTCCTCGCTTCGGAAGTTATCCGGGGATTCGAAGACCACTTCCAGTGTGTCTGAGCCTGTGCAATGGGCCTCTACACCTGGTATGACGCCTTTGAAGGTCGTTTTTGTGGGTTTGATCCTTGAGGGGTCTATACCCATTTTGCGCACTGTGTCCTGATAAAGCAGGTTCAGGCTGCTGCCGCCGTCCACAAGGACTCGAGTGAGGTGAAATCCGTCGATGATTGGGTCTAGGACCAGTGCGGCGAATCCGCCATGACGGATACTAGTGGGGTGGTCCCTGCGATCAAAGGTGATCGGATAGGAGGACCATGGGTTGAACTTTGGGGCGACTGGCTCCAACGCGTATACGTCCCTTAGCGCACGCTTCCGCTCCCTCTTGGGGATGTGTCTTGCGTATATCATGTTCACCGTCCGCACTTGTGGGGGGAACCTCTTCTGTCCTCCGGTGTTCGGCGGCCGGGGCTCCTCCTCATCATCGCTATGTAACCCCTTATCTTTCTTTTCGGCATTTAACTTGCCGGCCTGCTTGAACACCCAACATTCCCCGTTGGTGTGGTTGGCTGGCTTGTCGGGGGTGCCGTGTATTTGACACGAGCGGTCGAGTATACGGTCCAAACTGGACGGGCCCGGAGTGCTTCTTTTGAATGCCTTTTTCCGCTGACCGGGTTTAGAGCCTCTGAATCCGGCATTGACTACCGTATCCTCGGTATTGTCGCTGTTGATGCGGCGCTTGTGTTTGTTGCAACGTGACCTGCCATTGCTATCCTTGGTATCCGAAGTACCATGGTTCTTTGATATGTTATTGCTTCGAGCCAGCCAGCTGTCCTCTCCCGCGCAAAAGCGGGTCATGAGTGTCGTGAGGGCTGCCATAGATTTCGGCTTTTCCTGGCCAAGGTGCCGGGCGAGCCACTCGTCGCGGATGTTGTGCTTAAAAGCTGCTAGGGCCTCTACATCCGGACAGTCGACGATTTGATTTTTCTTTATCAGGAACCGTGTCCAGAATTGCCTGGCCGATTCCGCTGGCTGCTGAATTATATGGCTCAAGTCATCGGCATCTGGTGGTCGCACATAAGTGCCCTGGAAGTTGTCGAGGAATGCGGCTTCCAGATCTTCCCAACAGCCAATGGATTCTGCTGGTAGGATGTTGAGCCAATGCCGAGCTGGTCATTTGAGTTTGAGTGGGAGGTATTTGATGGCGTGTAGATCGTCACCGCGGGCCATGTGGATATGTGGGAGGAAGTCCTTGATCCATACCACAGGATCTGTTGTACCGTCGTATGATTCGATATTTATAGGTTTGAAACCCTCTGGGATTTGGTGATCCATTACTTCGTCTATGAAGCATAGGGGGTGTGCGGCGCCTCTGTACTGGGCTATATCGCGACGCAACTCAAATGAGTCTTGTCCGCTGTGTTCGGCCCGGACGGATTTACTTTTACTGTATCAGGCGTGACGGTTATCGTCTCGCATAGTGGCGCGCCCTTGTGATCTGTAGATTGATCTTGCGTGTTTTGCTTTGTCCTCCAATATGTCTCGCAGGTCTAGCTTATTTCCCCGTGCCTTGACATTTTTATTTGAGTGGCGTCGGGGTGCGGGCTGAGCTTTTGGCTGAAATGCCTCTCTGTCGCGGCCATGAGGTGGCCGATCAGCCGCGTCATACGCTGGAGATGTAGGTTTTAATGCTTCCTCCTCCAGTCGGGGTAGCAACCTTCGCTTTGGGTAACTCTTGGAGGGGCGTTCGAGTTCATATTCCTCGGCCGCAAGGACCTCAGTCCATCTGTCAGCTAGCAAATCTTGATCAACTCGAAGCTGCTGTTGCTTTTTCTTAAGGCTATTTGCCGTGGCTATAAGCCGACGCTTGAAGCGCTCTTGCTCGACGGGATCCTCAGGCATGACAAATTCGTCATCGTCGAGGCTTGCCTCGTCTTCGGAGGGAGGCATGTAATTATCATCCTCCACCTCTCCATCTGCCGCTCTCTCGGGAGGGCTGGCTTCTTCATCCTCCTGCTCTAAATCTTGCTGGAGGGGATTGTCGTCATCTTCGGCACTGTCCGGAGTGCTATTATCTCCTGTGCCGGTATCACCGCTTTTGCCTTGGCGAGACATAGAGCGGCGCCGCCGACGTCGGCGCTTGGGTTGCTTCTTGGAGGGGTCATCCTCCGATGTCCCGTCACCATTGCCTTCTTTGGGTGTGTCCACCATATATATATATCATATGATGAGGTGGCTGTCCAGTGCCCTGTGGGCAGTGGTTCTTGTTCGTCTCCTGCATCTTCGTCCATACCGTCGATGTCTTCGGAGTCGAAGTCGAGCATGTCGGTCAAATTGTCGACAGTGGCTACTAAGTGGGTGGTGGGTGGACGGCGAATTTCTTCGTCATCCGCATCCCAATCCTGCCGGACATAATTCGGCGAGGACTCTCCTGACAAGGAGAGAGACCTTAATGAGTTCAATATGTCGCCGAAGGGCGAGTGTGGAAAGATATCCGCGGAGGTGAACTCCATGATCGGCGCCCAGTCAGATTCGATAGGCACGGGCGCCGGCGGTTCGGAGTCCGTGGCCGGGGAAGAATCCGACAGTTTGGCGTCACGGCTCTCGTGAAGGGTAAGGTCGATACTCGGCTCGATCGCCGCTGAGAATGCGGCCTCCGTGGCGGGGTCTATCCACCTGTCCATGGATGGCGCAATTGGCTCCGAATTGAGGGTCGGAGCGGTTGCTGGTGCGGTCTCCTAAACACTGTTCGATGGTAGAGCTAAATCATGCTCATCGTGACCGTGCGGCGCACTCGGCAGGGGCTCGAATCCGTCGAAGATCAAGTCTCCGTGGATGTCGGTCGTGTAGTTTAAGCTTCCAAACCTGACCTGGTGGCCAGGGGCGTAACTCTCGATCTGCTCCAGATGGCCAAGCGAGTTGGCCTGCAGTGCGAAGCCGCCGAATACAAAGATCTGTCCGGGGAGAAAAGTCTCACCCTGGACTGCATCGCTATCGATGATCGAAGGAGCCATCAAGCCTAACGATGACAACACAGAGGAACTCTCAATGAAAGCACCAATGTCGGTGTCATAACCGGCGGATCTCAGGTAGGGGGGCCCGAACCTGGGTAAAACATCGTGTCCCCTGCCTCCTGTTACCATCTGCCTAGACGCACAGTTCGGGACCCCCTACCCGAGATCCGCCGGTTTTGACACCGACATTGATGATGCCACTTCTGCTATGCATGATACCTATGATGAAACTACTTCTATGCTTGATACTACTGTGCCACTTGGTGAATTTCTTGATGAACAACTTGCTAGGGTTAGAGAGAATGAACTTATTGAAACTGATAATATTGATGAAAGTGATGATGAAGACTCTTCCCCTAATAATGAATCACCTGTTATTCCTGAGGGTTATGTTTTTGAAAAGGAAGTTGCTTTAGCTATTTTAGCTTGCAAAGATAGATACGAGCTCAAGAGGTTATTAGCTAAATGGAAGCAGCAATCTCTTAATGCTAGAATGAAACCTGACCCTGCTTTTGCTACTTCACCTATCTGTGTTACTGATAAGGATTATGAATTCTCTGTTGATCCTGATATAATTACTTTGGTTGAATCTGATCCTTTTCATGGCTATGAATCTGAAACTGTTGTGGCACATCTTACTAAATTAAATGATATAGCCACCCTGTTCACTAATGATGAGAGAACTCGTTACTTTTATATCCTTAAAATATTTCTGTTCTCATTAAAGGGTGATGCTAAGATATGGTTTAATTCTCGTGATCCTGGTTGTGTGCGTAGTCCCCATGATATGATTTATTACTTCTCTGCTAAATATTTCCTTGCTCATAAGAAACAAGCTGCTTTAAGGGATATATATATAATTTTGTGCAAATTGAAGAAGAGAGTCTCCCACAAGCTTGGGGAGGCTTCTCCAATTATTAATGCTTTGCCTGCTCATCCTCTTAAGAAAAATGAAATACTTGATATCTTTTATAATGGACTAACCGATGCTTTCAGAGATTACCTGGATAGTTGTGCTGGTTCTGTTTTCAGGGAAAGAACACCGGATGAAGCTGAAATTCTATTGAATAATATGTTGACAAACGAAAATAATTGGACACTTCCTGAGCCTATTCCTAAACCAACCCCGAAGAAAACAGGTGTTCTATTTATCAGTCCTGAAGATATGCAAGAGGCAAAGAAATCTATGAAAGAAAAAGTTATTAAAGCTGAAGATGTTAAGAATTTACCTCGTATTGAAGAAATACACGGTCTTAATTTACCGCGTGTTGAAGAAACACATGATCTTAATCCATTACCTATTGAAGAAATACATGGTCTTGATAACCCGACACAGGTAGTAAAGGTAAATTCTCTCTATAGATATGATAAAGCTGAAATCCCATTTACTAAGTTTTCTAGCCCATGCTTAGATGAGTTTGATAAATTTACGGCTAAGCAAGAAGATTTTAATGCTTATTTTGGTAGACAATTTAAATACAATTCAAATATGCTTGAACACTTGGGTGATTATATGGCTAATGTGAGAGGTGAACTTAAACTTATTAGTAAACATGCTTCTATGGTTACCACTGAATTAGAACAAGTACTTAAGGCTCAAAATGATTTGCTCAATGAATTGAATAGTAAGAATAATGATAATGCTGTTAGAGTTATGACTAGAGGTGGTAGAATGACTCAGGAACCTTTGTATCCCGAAGGCCATCCTAAGAGAATTGAGCAAGATTCTCAGAGAAATAATATAGATGCATCTAGTCCTTCTAAAAGGAAGAAAAAGAAAAATGATTGGACTTTGCATGCTTCTAGTGAACCTATTGCTGAAACACCTGAGAATCCAAATGATATTTCTATTTCTGATGCTGAAACATAATCTGGTAATGAACTTGAAACTAGTGATAATGCTAATAATAATGTTCATGATGATGCTCAACCTAGTAATGATAATGATATAGAAATTGAACCTGCTGTTGATCTTGATAACCCACAATCAAAGAATCAACGTTATGATAAGAAAGACTTTGTTGCTAGGAAACATGGTAAAGAAAGAGAACCATGGGTTCAGAAACCCATGCCTTTTCCTCCTAAACCATCCAAGAAAAAGGATGATGAGGATTTTGAGCGCTTTGCTGAAATGATTAGACCTATCTTTTTGCGTATGCAATTAACTGATATGCTCAAAATGAATCCTTATGCTAAGTATATGAAAGAAATTGTTACAAATAAGAGAAAGATACCGGAAGCTGAAATTTCCACCATGCTTGCTAATTATACTTTTAAGGGTGGAATACCAAAGAAACTTGGAGATCCAGGAGTACCCACTATACCATGCTCCATTAAAAGAAACTATGTTAAAACTGCGTTATGTGATCTTGGAGCCAGTGTTAGTGTTATGCCTCTCTCTTTATATCGTAGACTTAATTTGAATAAGTTGACACCTACTGAAATATCTTTGCAAATGGATGATAAATCAACTGCTATACCTGTTGGTATTTGTGAAGATGTGCCTGTTGTAGTTGCAAACGTTACTATTTTAACAGACTTTGTTATTCTTGATATTCCCGAGGACAATAGTATGTCTATTATTCTTGGAAGACCCTTTTTGAATACTGCAGGGGCTGTTATTGATTGCACTAAAGGCAATGTCACTTTTCATGTTAATGGTAATGAGCATACGGTACACTTTCCGAGGAAACAACCTCAAGTTCATACTATCAACTCTATTGGAAAAAATTCCATCGATTAAATTTGGAGGTTTTGAATTTCCTCTTCCCACTGTCAAGAAGAAATATGATATTCTTGTTATTGGGGATGTGCATATCCTCGTTGAGGTAACATAGTGTTATTCGAAATTTCTCCGGTTCCATGTTATTCGGAATGAGTTCGTTAACAAGACTTGATCAACCTTGTTAGTGGATTCCTTTTGATGAGCATGAGATGTATGAAACTAGAAGGCACAACCTTCTGTACCCTCATTTTACTTTTTGTTATTTATATTAAATAAAATAAAATAGTATTTTTCTGTCTGTTATCTGAATTATCCACGCAATATAAAAATACCCTGAAAATAAAAGTTCTCCAAATGCCTTGAAATTTAAATATGTTTTTTTCTGAAATATTTGAGAATATTTGGCACCGAGAACACAGCACGGGGGGCATCCACCTGGCCACGAGCGTGGAGGGCGCGCCCTACCCCCTGGGCGCGCCCCCTACCTCATGGGCCCACGGTGGCCCCCCTCCACTTATTCCTGCACCCACACACTTCTTCTTCCTCCCACAAACACGAATATCCAGCTCAAGCACGAGTTCTAGCTCTTTTTGCTGCCATTTTCGATCTCCTTGCTCAAAGCACCTCTCACAAAACTGCTTGGGGAGATTGTTCCTTGGTATGTGACTCCTCCATTGGTCCAATTAGTTTTGTTCTAGTGCTTTATTCGTTGCAAATTTTTGCTGCTTAGGTGAACCTATTCTTGAGCTTGCATGTCAAATTCATATGGTCAAAAGTAGTTTTGATGCATGATATAGGCTCTAGGCACTAGTAGGAGTAGTTGCTATCAATTTTATTGAGTTTGGTTCACTTTTATTTTGAAGTTACTAAAAATTTCAGAATTTTTTAGAAAATAATGAAGAGATTTTTGAGGGGCTCATCGAGCCGAAGCTCGAAGGAAAAGCAAAATGAAGAAGCAAAGAAGCCCAAATATAATCTGCCCCACACCGCGGAGGTTCGGCCTTGTGAATGACCTTCTGATGATTTCTTGAGAGCAGTCAGGATTTATGATGATTTTTATGAATTGGCTGAGAATGCAGGTCTCACCGCCTTCCTCCACGACCAACGCAACCAGTATCTCTTACTCACCAATATCTTTGTGCAAAGCTTTCATTTCCATTCTAGGAGCTCACCACCTACGGTGGAGTTTTATTTATATGATGAGCATAAGGAGATGTCACTTTATGATTTTTGTCGGGTTTGTTTGGTCCCTTTCGAGGGCACGTCAGAGGAACCACATCGCGGCGATGTGGATGGGTTTATTGATACCATCACTGTAGGGGAAACGAGGAAGGTTTCCGATGCACGAATCACTAGCATACATTTTCCTGTTTTACGCTACTTTGCAATATTTGCTAGTCGTTGCTTAATTGGTCGTGGAAACTGTGGTAACCTTAGTGTTCCTGATATTATTATTTCCACGGTTTATTCAGTGATAACTCTGTTAGTATGGGCGGTATTATTGCTAAACGGTTAAGTCTGAACCGTACAAAGGGCCCCATCTTTGGAGGCATCTATGCTTCACGCCTAGCTGCATATTTTAACATACCTATTAGGCATTATGAGAAGGAAGAAAAATTGCTGCCTCGTGTTTATTTAGATTATAAGAGTATGATGGCACACGATTTTATTGTTAAGAATAGGGAAGGGGAGCTTAAATACAAATTGTTCTTTCATAAACATCATCCTGAGACTATTACCCTGCCTGCTCCTTTCTTGTTTGATTTATCTTCAGGCCAACACCTTATTCCGTTTGAGGCTATTCACGCCTACCGGAACCCTACATCAGCCACAAAGCCAGAGTCGGAACCACAAGTTGATCCTCCACGACAGTCTAATTACCATTGGGATCCGGAGTCTTCTTCTTCGTAGTACGACCCCAACTATTACTATGAATATCCGCCAGGCCAACCGTGGCCATAGACCAACTTAGGCCAAAAGCCTAAGCTTGGGGGAGTACGTATTTCCCACCGACATTATATTCATGTTCACACACTCATTGCTAGATGTCGGTGCTCATACTTTTTCATTGTATCATCCATGCTAGTTTATTTCCTTTTTATGCTTTCTTCTTGTGTGTTTAATAATCCTTAAGAAAAACCAAAAAAAATTAGTTGTAGTTTTTAATTAGTTTACTTTCCATGCTTGTAGTAGTAACTAAAAAGAAAACCCAAAAATATTTCATGTTCTTCTTTTGCTTGTTGGGAGCTTTCCTGTGTAAATAGTTTTATTTCTTTTCTTTTCTTTAGGGGTCGATAGGAGAAGACCATAATTAAATTGTTGAAGTGGCTCTTATATGCATCATTATTGATCTGACAAAAGATCCCATATTGCCTTGTCTTCTCCTATTTATTGAATGCTTGCAGATTCCAGCTTAGTCCAATGCACGTGCAATATTATTATTATCCACATCGTTCGGTCGTGCAAGTGAAAGGCAATTATGACAATATATGATGGACTGACTGAGATGAGAAAAGCTGGTATGAACTCGATCTCTCTTGTTTTTGTAAATATGATTAGTTCATCGTTCCTGATTCAGCCTATTATGAATAAACATGTTTACAATGACAACTAGAGATCATAGTTCTTGTGCCATGCTTGGTTAGCTAGGAGCTTATAATGGTTTACCTTGCGTGCCAACATGCTATTAAAATGGTTGTGATGTGGTATGATAGGGTGGTATCCTCCTCTGAATGATTTAAGTGACTTGACTTGGCACATGTTCACACATGTAGTTGAAACAAAATCAACATAGCCTTCACGATATTTATGTTCATGGTGGATTATGTCCTACTCATGCTTGCATTCGGTGTTGATTAATTTTAATGCATGTCCATGACTGTTGTCGCTCTCTAGCTGGTCGCTTCCCAGTCTTTTGCTAGCCTTCACCTGTACTAAGCGAGAATACTGCGTGTGCATCCAACTCCATAAACCCCAAAGTTATTCCATATGAGTCCACCATACCTACCTATGTACGGTATCTACCTGCCGTTCCAAGTAAATTTGTATGTGCCAAACTCTAAACCTTCAAATAAATATCCTGTTTTGTATGCTCGAATAGCTCATGTATCAACTAGGGCTGTCCGTATCTTCCATGTTAGGCGGGTTATTCTCAAGAGGAGTGGACTACACTCCTCACTCACGAGAAAATGGCTGGTCGCCGAGATGCCCAGTCCCATGCTTTATGCAAACTAAATCAAAATACTTGCAAACAAAACTCCCCCTGGGACTCTTGTTAGTTGGAGGCACTCGTTGTTTCGAGCAAGCCATGGATTGATGCTTGTTGGTGGAGGGGGAGTATAAACTTTACCATTATGTTTGGGAACCACCTATAATGTGTGTAGCATGGAAGATATCGCCATCTCTTGGTTGTTATGTTGACAATGAAAGTATACCGCTCAAAATATTATTCACCTCTATTTCAAAACCGAGCTCTGGCACCTCTACAAATCCCTGCTTCCCTTTGCGAAGGGCCTATCTATTTACTTTCATGTTGAGTCAGCATCCTCTTATTAAAAAGCACTAGTTGGAGAGCACCGCTGTCATTTTCATTCATTACTGTTAGTTTACATTGAGTATGACTTGACTGGATCTATTTTACCATGAATTACAATGTCTAGTCAGTCCTTGATCTTTAAAGGTGCTCTGCATTTATGTTTTGCGATCTCAGAAAGGGCTAGCGAGATACCATCTTGTTATATCATATTATGATTGTTTTGAGAAAGTGTTGTCATCCGAGATTTATTATTATTGCTCGCTAGTTGATTATGCCATTGATATGAGTAAACATGAGACCTATGCGTTATTGTGAATATGGTTAGTTTATAATCTTTGTTGAAAACTTGAATGCTGGCTTTACATATTTACAACAACAAGAGCAAACAGAGTTTGTAAAAGTTTTTCTTTATCACTTTCAGTTTATCAACTGAATTGCTTGAGGACAAGCAAAGGTTTAAGCTCGGGGGAGTTGATACGTCTACGTCGTATCTACTTTTCCAAACACTTTTGCCCTTGTTTTGGACTCTAACTTGCATGATTTGAATGGAACTAACCCGGACTGACACTGTTTTCAGCAGAATTACCATGGTGTTATTTATGTGCAGAAACAAAAGTTCTCAGAATGACCTGAAACCTCACGGAACGTCTTTTCGGAAATAATAAAAAATCCCGGCAAAAGATGAAGACCAGGGGGCCCACACCCTAGTCACGAGGGAGGGGGGCGCGCCTGCCCCCCTAGGCCACGCCCCCTACCTCGTGGCCCCCCTGAAGCTCCTCCGACCTCAACTCCAACTCTATATATTTGGTTGTGGAGAGAAAAAAAATCAGAGAGAAGGATTCATCGCATTTTACGATACGGAGCCGCCACCAAGCCCTAAAACCCTCAGGAGGGCTGATCTGGAGTCCGTTCGGGGCTCCAGAGAGGGGAATCCGTCGCCATCGTCATCATCAACCTTCCTCCATCACCAATTTCATGATGCTCACCGCCGTGCATGAGTAATTCCATCGTAGGCTTGCTGGACGGTGATGGGTTGGATGAGATTTATCATTTAATCGAGTTAGTTTTGTTAGGGTTTGATCCCTAGTATCCACTATGTTTTGAGATTGATGTTGCTATGACTTTGCTATGCTTAATGCTTGTCACTAGGGCCCAAGTGCCATGATTTAAGATCTGAACCTATTATGTTTTCATCAATATATGAGAGTTCTTGATCCTATCTTGCAAGTCTATAGTCACCTATTATGTGTTATGATCCGTTAACCCCGAAGTGACAATAATCGGGATACTTACCGGTGATGACCATAGTTTGAGGAGTTCATGTATTCACTATGTGTTAATGCTTTGGTCCGGTACTCTATTAAAAGGAGGCCTTAATATCCCTTAGTTTCCGCTAGGACCCTGCTGCCACGGGAGGGTAGGACAAAAGATGTCATGCAAGTTCTTTTCCATAAGCACGTATGACTATATTCGGAATGCATGCCTACATTACATTGATGAATTGGAGCTAGTTCTGTGTCACCCTAGGTTATGACTATTACATGATGAACCGCATCCGGCATAATTCTCCATCATCGATCCATTGCCTACGAGCTTTCCACATACTGTTCTTCGCTTATTTACTTTTCCGTTGCTATTGCTATCATCACTACAAAATACCCAAACACTACTTTTACTACTGTTACCTCTTGCTACCGTTACCACTACTATCATATTACTTTGCTACTAAACACTTTGCTGCAGATACTAAGTTTCCAGGTGTGGTTGAATTGACAACTCAGCTGCTAATACTTGAGAATATTCTTTGGCTCCCCTTGTGTCGAATCAATAAATTTGGGTTGAATACTCTACCCTCGAAAACTGTTGCGATCCCCTATACTTGTGGGTTATCATTTGCCGAGACCCGATGAATTGTGGGTTTATGATCAAGATTATCTATGAACAATATTTGATTCTTCTCTGAATTCTTATATGCATGGTTTGATATCTTTGCAAGTCTCTTCGAATTATCAGTTTAGTTTGGCCTACTAGATTGATCTTTATTGCAATGGGAGAAGTGCTTAGCTTTGGGTTCAATCTTGCGGTGTCCTTTCCCAGTGATAGTAGGGGCAGCAAGGCACGTATTGTATTGTTGCCATCGAGGATAAAAAGATGGGGTTTATATCATTGCTTGAGTTTATCCCTCTACATTATGTCATCTTGCTTAATGCGTTACTCTGTTCTTTAATACTCTAGATGCATGCTGGATAGCGATCGATGTGTGGAGTACTAGTAGTAGATGCAGAATCGTTTAGGTCAACCCACTCCGGACGTGATGCCTATGTTCATGATCATGCCTAGATATTCTCATAACTATGCTCTTTTCTATCAATTGCTCGACAGTAATTTGTTCACCCACCGTAATATTTGCTATCTTGAGAGAAGCCACTAGTGAAACCTATGGCCCCCGGGTCTACTTTACATCATATTAGTTTCCCATCAACTTGCCAATTTCTGTCGCCGTTTATTTCGCAATCTTTATTTTCCAATCTATACAACAAAAATACCAAAAATATTTATCTTATTATCTTTATCAGATCTCACTTTTGCAAGTGGCCATGAAGGGATTGACAACCCCTTCATCACGTTGGTTGCAAGGTTCTTGATTGTTTGTGCAGGTACTAGGCAATTTGCGTGTAGTCTCCTACTAGATTGATACCTTGGTTCTCTAAAACTGAGGGGAATACTCACGCTACTTTGCTGCATCACCCTTTCCTATTTAAGGGAAAGCCAACACATGCTCAAGAGGTAGCAAGAAGGATTTCTGGCGTCGTTGCCGGGGAGATTTGCACCAAGTCAAGTCAAGATTTGATCTCCCGTCAACTAGCCATTTCTGGTGCTGTTGCCGTGGAGATCTACGCTCAAGTCAAGACATACCAAGTACCCATCACAAACTCTTATCCCTCGCATTACATTATTTGCCATTTTCCTCTCGTTTTACTCTCCCCCACTTCACCTTTGCCGTTTTATTCGCCCTTTTCCGTTCGTCTCTTTCCGCTTGCCTTTTGTGTGTTCGTTCTTAGTACGTTTTGTTGCCATCGTGTCTGAAACTGGGGAGGTTATCATTGATAAGGATAGCAGTAATGATGGGGGAAACGTCGATGCTTTTGATTATCCTCATGAAGAACCTACTATTTTACACACTAAAAAGTTTCGGATTGGTAGTGGTAATATTATTGGAAAAGGAGTTATTCAAGATTTCTTTACTTGCATCGGTGCTTTGCCCACCATGAGCGGGTCTATTCTTCATAAAACTAGTTGTCTTGCGGATGCTATATCTTTGGTCATGGTTGAACTTGAAAGACAATTTATCCACATGCATCCTTGCATACAGAGGATTTTTCTAGAATTTTCTAATATTGAGCATTCTTCTCTTAAGCGAGCAGCTACCATCTTTTTAGCTCATGAGTTCAGATTTATAATAAAAGAGGCCAATGAAATTTTTGTGCATTATAGGGTGGATGCCAGCTGTCCTCCCACAGAAGCAATACTTTTTTATCAAGAAGACATAATGCGCTTACGATCTTTAGATCATGTTGCTTTTAATGAAAACCTTAGAAGAAGGGTTCCTACCGATGTTCTAGTTGACATGATTTCTGAACTTAATGATAATTTTGCTATCTAGAACAATGGGTTAGGTTTTCCCCTTGAACAAAGGCTCATGACTTTTGGCCAAAAGAATGCTTATAATGATGAATTGGTTGTGCAATATGATGGGCCAAAGGAGGAACCAATACCTCCCGAGCTTGATCTTGGGGACTTTTGTCCCATTAAATTTAGCCCTTTTGATTACTTTTGCTTTCCACAAAGAAAACTTGCTGCTGAACGTAGGGAGTATGAGATGAGTTTTCGCGATTTGCCTTATCATTATCATGGCAATTCCTAGATCTATTCTTGTTTTTATGCCTAGCTAGGGGCGTTAAACGTTAGCGCTTGTTGGGAGGCAACCCAATTTTATTTTTGTTCCTGTTTAGTAATAAATAATTCATCTATCCTTTGTTATGATTGTTTTTTATGTTTTAATTAGTGTTTGTTTCAAGTAAAGCCTTTAGGATCTTCTTGGGTGCTTGTTATTTGATCTTGCTGTAAAAAACAGAAAGCATGCACTGACGAGAATAATTTTCATTTTTTACTAGAGAGCGATAAAATACCAATTCCAACTGCAGTAGATCAATATACAAATTATTTAGGACGTCCTAATTTCTAAGGATTTTTATAGTTACAGAAGTACTCAAAACCCACAGATTACCACACACTATTTTGTTTTTGACAGATTCTGTTTTTCGCGTGTTGTTTGCTTATTTTGATGAATCTATGGCTAGTATCGGGGGGTATGAACCATAGAGAAGTTGGAATACAGTAGGTTTAACACTAATATAAATAAAGAACGAGTTCATTATAGTACCTTAAGGTGGTGGTTTGCTTTCTTATACTAACGTAGCTCATGAGATTTTCTGTTGAGTTTTGTGTTGTGAAGTTTTCAAGTTTTTGGGTAAATATTTGATGGATTTTGGAACAAGGAGTGGCAAGAGCCTAAGCTTGGGGATGCCCAAGGCACCCCAAGGTAAAATTCAAGGACAACCAAAAGCCTAAGCTTGGGGATGCCCCGGAAGGCATCCCCTCTTTCGTCTTCGTCTATCGGTAACTTTACTTGAGGCTATATTTTGATTCACCACATGATATGTGTTTTGCTTGGAGCGTCTTGTATGATTTGAGTCTTTGCTTTTTAGTTTACCACAATCATCCTTGCTGTACACACCTTTTGGAGAGACACACATGAATCGGAATTTATTAAAATACTCTATGTGCTTCACTTATATCTTTTGAGCTAGATAAATTTTGCTCTAGTGCTTCACTTATACCTTTTTAGAGCATGGTGGTGGTTTTATTTTATAGAAATTATTGATCTCTCATGCTTCACTTATATTATTTTGAGAGTCTTTTAGAATAGCATGGTAATTTGCTTTGGCTATAAAATTAGTCTTAATATGATAGGCATCCAAGATGGGTATAATAAAAAAACTTTCATATAAAGTGCATTGAATACTATGAGAAGTTTGATTCTCTATAATTGTTTTGAGATATGAAGATGGTGATATTAGAGTCATGCTAGTTGAGTAGTTGTGAATTTGAGAGATACTTGTGTTAAAGTTTGTGATTCCCGTAGCATGCACGTATGGTGAACCGTTATGTGATGAAGTCGGAGCATGATTTATTTTTTGATTGTCTTCCTTATGAGTGGCGGTCGGAGACGAGCGATGGTCTTTTCCTACCAATCTATCCCCCTAGGAGCATGCGCATAATACTTCGTTTCGATAACTAATAGATTTTTGCAATAAGTATGTGAGTTCTTTATGACTAATGTTGAGTCCATGGATTATACACACTCTCACCCTTCCACCATTGCTAGCCTCTCTAGTACCGCACAACTTTCGCCGGTACCATAAACCCACCATTTACCTTCCTCAAAACAGCCACCATACCTAACTATTATGGCATTTCCATAGCTATTCTGAGATATATTGCCATGCAACTTTCCACCGTTCCGTTTATTATGACACACTCCATCATTGTCATATTGCTTTGCATGATCATGTAGTTGATATCGTATTTGTGGCAAAGCCACCGTTCATAATTTTTCATACATGTCACTCTTGATTCATTGCACATCCCGGTACACCACCGGAGGCATTCACGTAGAGTCATATTTTGTTCTAAGTATTGAGTTGTAATTCTTGAGTTGTAAGTAAATAAAAGTGTGATGATCATCATTATTAGAGCATTGTCCCAGTGAGGAAAGGATGATGGAGACTATGATTCCCCCACAAGTCGGGATGAGACTCCGGACGAAAAAAAGAAAAAAGAGGCCCTAAAAAAAGAAAAGGCTCAAATAAGAAAATGAGAGAAAAAGAGAGAAGGGGCAATGCTACTATCCTTTTTCCACACTTGTGCTTCAAAGTAGCACCATGATCTTCATGATAGAGAGTCTCTTATGTTGTCACTTTCATATACTAGCGGGAATTTTTCATTATAGAACTTGGCTTGTATATTCCAATGATGGGCTTCCTCAAAATGCCCTAGGTCTTCGTGAGCAAGTAAGTTGGATGCACACCCACTTAGTTTCTTTTGTTGAGCTTTCATACACTTATATCTCTAGTGCATCAATTGCATGGCAATCCCTACTCACCCACATTGATATCTATTGATGGGCATCTCCATAGCCCGTTGATATGCCTAGTTGATGTGAGACTATCTTCTCTCTTTTTGTCTTCTCCACAAGCACCATTCTATTCCACCTATAGTGCTATGTCCATGGTTGACGCTCATGTATTCCGTGAAGATTGAAAAGGTTTGAGAACATCAAAATTATGAAACAATTGCTTGGCTTGTCATCGGGGTTGTTCATGATTTAAATATTTTGTGTGATGAAGATAGAGCATAGCCAGACTATATGATTTTGTAGGGATAGCTTTCTTTGTCCATGTTATTTTGAGAAGACATAATTGCTTGGTTAGTATGCTTGAAGTATTATTGTTTTTATGTCAATATTAAACTTTGATCTTGAATCTTTTGGATCTGAATATCCATGCCACAATAAATAAAATTACATTGAAAATTATGTTAGGAAGCATTCCACATCAAAAATTCTGTTTTTATCATTCACCTACTCAAGGACGAGCGGAAATTAAGCTTGTGGATGCTTGATACATCTCCAACATATCTATAATTTTTGATTGTTCCATGCCATTATATTATCTGTTTTGGATGTTTAATGGGCTTTAATATGAACTTTTATATTATCTTTGGGACTAACCTATTAATCGAAGGCCCGCTGCAAATTGTTGTTTTTTCGCCTATTTCAGTGTTTCACAGAAAAGGAATATCAAACGGAATCCAAACGAAATGAAACCTTCACGAGGATCTTTTTTGGAACAAACACAATCCAGGAGACTTGGAGTGGAGGTCAAGGAAGCAACGAGGCGGCCACGAGGTAGGGAGGCGCACCCCCACCCTCGTGGGCCCCACGAAGCTCCACCGACCTACTTCTTTCACCTATATATACTCTTATACCCTGAAAACATCCAGGGGAGCCACGAAACCACTTTTCCACCGTCGCAACCTTCTGTACCCGTGAGATCCCATCTAGGGACCTTTTCCGGCGATCTGCGGGAGGGGGATTCGATCACGGAGGGCTTCTACATCAGCACCATAGCCTCTCCGATGATGTGTGAGTAGTTGACCACAGACCTTCGGGTCCATAGTTATTACCTAGATGGCTTCTTCTCTCTCTTTGGTTCTCAATACAAAGTTCTCCTCGATGTTCTTGGAGATCTATTCGATGTAATACTTTTTGAAGTCTGTTTGCCGAGATCCGATGAATTGTGGGTTTATGATCAAGATTATCTATGAGCAATATTTGATTCTTCTCCGAATTATTATATGCATGATTTGATATCTTTGCAAGTCTCTTCGAATTATCAGTTCAGTTTGGCCTACTAGATTGATATTTCTTGCAATGGGAGAAGTGCTTAGCTTTGGGTTCAATCTTGCGGTGTCCTTTCCTAGTGATAGTAGGGGCAGCAAGGCACATATTGTATTGTTTCCATCAAGGATAAAAAGATTGGGTGTATATCATATTGCTTGAGTTTATGCCTCTACATCATATCATCTTGCTTAATGTGTTACTTTGTTCTTATGAACTTAATACTCTAGATGCATGCTGGATAGCGGTCGATGTGTGGAGTAATAGTAGTAGGTGCAGAATCGTTTCGGTCTACTTGACACGGACGTGATGCCTATGTTCATGATCATGCCTAGATATTGTCATAACTATGCGCTTTTCTATCAATTGCTCGGCAGTAATTTGTTCACCCACCGTAATATTTGCTATCATGAGAGAAGCCACTAGTGAAACCTATGGCCCCCGGGTCTATTTTACATCATATTAGTTTCCCGTCAACTTGCCAAATTCTGTCGCCATTTATTTTGCAATCTTTATTTTCCAATCTATACAACAAAAATGCCAAACATATTTAACTTATTATCTTTATCAGATCTCATTTTTGCAAGTGGCCGTGAAGGGATTGACAACCCCTTTATCGCGTTGGTTGCAAGGTTCTTGATTGTTTGTGCAGGTACTAGGCGATTTGCGTGTAGTCTCCTACTGGATTGATACCTTGGTTCTCAAAAACTGAGGGAAATACTTATGCTACTTTGCTGCATCACCCTTTCCTCTTCAAGGGAAAACCAACGCATGCTCAAGAGGTAGCACACCGCCGCCACGGCCGCCGCCCGCCTCCTCCTAGATTCCGTCGATCTTGGCCACCTCTCTTTGTTCCACCACCACCCGAAGCTTCCATCACCTCCCTGGACTCTTCCCGTAGCTCGTCGCCTCCTCTCCATGGCCCTGGTGCCTTGCCCAACCCGGTCGAAGCTCTCCTCCACCACGAACCGTGCCCCGCCCATCCCGGTGCTCCTCGGCGTGTGTGCTAGACCAGGCGAGAGCGGCACCTCCTTCCGATCATGACGGTGGTCGGACCTCCGCCAGAGGTTGCCGGAGCAGGCAGAACGAGCACTGGCGCCGCGCGGCCTCGCCTCTGCCTCTGCTCGTCGCGGGGAAGGAGGAGTGGGAGAGAGAGATGTCAGCAGCGGGCCCCACCACTCAGTGACCCAGGCGCCCGCCCCTCACTGCCCATGTGGATAAGTGGAAGCGTACTTCTAAAAGTACGTTTTCCCATGGAGAAAGCGTATTCTGGAGCCCTTTGGCTATAATTGCATTTTCCCAGTTCTGAAAACGTATTTTTGCTTAAGGCGTTTTTTGTTTTCTCACTCAGGGTCCTATTTGTAGAAATCTTTTTACAGATTGGTCCCTGGACTTCGTCGGGCTCTAACTTTTTGCTCGAGACTCCGATTGAGGTGATTCCAAAGCCCACATCTTCGTATCTTCGAGACTGAACTTTTGGTATTATTTTCACTATGGTTGGACATACTGGAATTGCCCATTTTGCCCTTGCCCCTAATCATCCCCTCCGAGAGAGAATCTTTTCTGGCAAATCTTTCCACGGCTTCACCGCACCTCTTCCTGGAGCCTTATTCACCCCCAGGCAAGCCACAACCACCATTTGCATGATAGCCATGTAGTAGCCTTGGTTTTCAACTTGAACCTTTAATAAATATCTGTTTGTTTTGCTGCTGATATCGTTGTTTCGGTTATGCTTATGGATATGTGTTTACTTTCATGCTATGCTCATATGCACCTGGTTATCATGTTCTACTTGCTAGTATTACTTTCATATGTTCATGCTTGCTAGTAGTACATGTTGGGTTGGTCATGTTCTTCGGTGCATGACTAATGCTGGTTACCGAGTACCGTTGCTATGCATGTTTCTTTTGCATCTAGTTGTTTACATGCTTACTTGGTAGTATTATTGCTATGTTCTTGCTTGGAATTAGTCGTTGATGCTAGTGATCATGATATGCTATGAGTAGTGTTATGCTTGTGATATTCATGCTCGTTAGTATGCCCTGCTCATTTGGATATATGATTTAATGTTGTTGATATGCTCGATGATTATGTTGCACCTCCATACTTATGTTGATATCATGCGCATGCATTATAGTTGCATCATGTTATTTAATATGGCTCGACATCATTTGCATTCAAGTTTAACCGGACTTAAACGAACTTGAACAACTGTTGACTGAGTGATGGTGCCACCATATCGAGCTGACCAGTGCAACCACATTTGCCTTTTATGGGGAGGTCATAACTGGGTCTATTGTCATGCCTCTCACCGGTGCCTCCAATGAGGGAAGGTTATGCGCGGTGATACGTCTCCATCGTATCTACTTTTCCAAACACTTTTGCCCTTCTTCTAGACTCTAACTTGCATGATTTGAATGGAACTAACCCGACTGACGTTGTTTTCAGCAGAATTGCCATGGTGTTATTTTTGTGCAGAAATAAAAGTTCTCAGAACACTACAAAAAATACACTTCCCTGATGATACATGTTTGTCACAGTAGGTCACGTTTTCTGTCATGCATGTACATCCATGAAAATTTTATGACAGAATCAAGACAGTCATACCTTTGCTGTCGTAGAAGTGTTCCATGACATTACCAAAATTATCATCACGGAAGTGTCCACTTCCATGACGATAAATCGTGCGTCACAAAAGTGCTTTCGTCAAGGGTGACCGACACGTGGCATCCACCGTAACAGAACGCCGTTAACCTATCGGGTCTGGTTTTGGATCCGATAACCTGTTAACATCCCCGACCAATGGGGATTTTCCACATGTAAAATCATCATTGGCTGGAGGAAACACGTGTCAGCTCACCGTTGGGACAGATGTCATCCACTCATTGGACCCAAAGCGCCTATGATACGTCGACACGTGGCACGGCCCAACAGAGGCCCATTCCTATGAAAAGGCCGGCCCGTTTGACTTGGTCAAAAGGTGGCGGCCCGGCCCATGGCAAGCCTGTTAACGCCTATTCGCATATAGCCCATTTACAGCCCGCTAACCCAGGGCCCGTTTACGGCCTATCCGAATTAGGCCCAGTAGCATCATCTGGGCCGTCCAATATAATTCTAGCCTGTTTTAATTTCCGACCCATGTATGGCCCATGACGTCTTTTGGCCCATATGAGGCCCTTAGTAACCCACGGCCCATTAACGGCCCGTGGTAAAACTGGCCCGTAATGAATAGTGTATCACTTTATACCCATTAACGGCCCATTATTCCGTTGGGCCGTTTCCAGCCCATGTTATCTTTCAGCCTTCTCAGGGCCCATTTATTCTTGGGCTCATTTCCAGCATTCGGTTACTTACGGTCCGCTACTGTCATTTTCTGCTTGTGGGCCAAATTCACTTACAGTCGGCCCGTTTGTGTCCCGTTAATACATTGGGCCGTTTTCATAGCATCATCAAATACAGCCGATTAACGACGACCCATTATGACCGGCCCATGAACGGACGATTCCAACTCTAGCCCGTTTACGACCATAAAGCGGTATGTTATTGGCCCATGTTTGGGCAATCGATCATACGGCCCGTATAAGGCCCATTGATGATACGACCCGTAGAAGGACCATTGATGATACGGCCCGTAGAAGGCCCATTGATGATACGACCCGTAGAAGGCCCATTGTTTCTATGGCCCGTAGAAGGCCCAGTGTCACTACAGTAAATATGTAGCCCATGGTTATTGTGGCCTAGTTTTAAAAAATAGGTTATTGCGGCCACTAGCAAACCGCGGAAAAAGAACAACACTGACTACAAGCAAACAAATAAACAAAACAATAAGGAAATAAATAAGCAAGAAACTTACGCTAGGCTATCACAGCTATTACACATATTACATCCACTGGGCATCAAAGTTCGCCACCAGTGCAAATATAGGGAACAAAGCAGCATATCATATACACTGGTTGTCAAAGTTGGCGACCAGTGCAAATAAATGCCGCAGCAAAACAAGTCCAGAACTGAAACCACTTCAGAAGATCTCAAGAAACAATATCCTGGGTACCCATAATGCTGGCAAGATGCTTAGCAAGCTTATTAACTTTCTCTTGTTTGGCGCTTAAATCCTCCAGCGCTTGCTGTTGCACCAGAAAGTATGCATCTGAATTCTGCAGGGACTTCCTCAGTCCTTCAACTTCCTGTCGCGACACATCTGATCAATGTCTTTCAACTTAAAGCTAAGACTCAAGAAGACGAACTGATTCAGGGAGCGAGTTCGAAGAGCTTGTGCCAGCAGTAGTGGCCAGTAACTCGAACACTACATCAAGACAGGACTTCTGGGTTCTCTCACTGTCGTCAAGGTAGTTTTTATCAGCTTTCTTGGAGACCAACAGGGATGTCTCACTATCTTGAACCTTATCTGCATTACTTCCTTCACCATTGCATACCGGGGTATTGTTCTCCAATATTTTGTCCGCATTCTAAAAGAGAAACAAGCAGACACGTCACATGTTTACCATGTTGTATATGAAACTCATTTTGGTAAATCAGTTCAGTAGTAAAGTGCACAGGATAACAACATGAAACAAACATATATCTATGTACCATGGTCACTTTATGGTCTATATCATTCTAGTTTTTGTTGCCAAATCAAGATAGAGACACAGTTCAAATAATATTTGTTCAAGACAAAGCAGAATAGACATAATATAAGTGTGGGAAACTATAGAGACACTTGTAGTGTGCATGACATGAGAACACAACTGTTTATTTGATTGAAACTGAAATCAATATAGAGCAAGTGACAACAGCAAACCAGTTAAAGAAACAAGTTTAAAACATACCTGTTGCGCCATTGGAGTTTCAATTCCATCCTTCAAATTTGAAAATAGTTGGTCAGAGTAAATACAGTGATGCAAGAGCAAAGGAGTATGAACCATAGCAACGGAACCTAACCTGAGAACAATTCTTCTTCTCCTTTAAGCGTTGAGTTGGGATTCGGAGTGGTGGTCCTCGTGCTTTGGGCACTGCAGTTCCCTTACTAACTGCTCGTGTTTGGGTGCTCTGTGGTGGAGACGGTGCTGTGTCAACTGGAACTGGGTTACTATCTGCTGGGGTTGGGGTTAGAAGGGGTGTAGCTGGTTCTCTGTCCAACTGGGTAGGGGTACAATCTGCGAGAGTCTGGGTTATGTGTGGTGGGGCTGGTTCTTGGGCAAGTACAACCGTGGTTCTATCTGCATCAATTGGTAGCACTATATTTTCTAAAGACCTTGTTGTTACTCCCTTAGATACTGTTATCACCCTCTCCAATTCAAATGGCTGATAAACAAGAAAAGTAATTGAATGTACACACATTGTATGATAGACAAGTGCAATGGATAGTGGGGAATAAAAGAGGGCATGAAATAATTCACATTTATGTTTTCTAACCAAACAGGATAGCATGACACAATTTCACATATATGATGGCTAACTAAACAGGATAGCATGATACAATTTCACATTATGATGGCTAACTAAAAAAAGATGGAAAGACATAGTTCAAAATATGATGACTATGTAAATAGGATGACATGATATAACTATATAATGTGTTTATTAAATAGGTTGGCATGCCATAATTCACATACATGCCGCCTATGGAAATATGATAGCACGATATAATTCCCAGATAGAATGACATAATTCAAAATATGATGACTGTAAACACCAAACAGGATGAGATGATATAACTATATGATGTTTTTATTAAATGGGTTGCCATGCCATAATTCAGATAGATGTTGTGTATGTAAACATGATGGCATGATATAATTAAAATATATGATTTATATAGTAAGCAAGTAAGCAGATGGCAATCCATATATGATGTAAAAACTAAGCAATGCAAGACAACATGCATGACATGGGTAATATAACCCTGCCAAGTTTGAGCATAGACCTCCGAGGGGAAATAGGACTGGTCATCAGTCTCTGAATCCTCCTCTGAGGAGCTCTCTGTATCCAGCAAGATGTCTGCTTCAGCAGGTAGCATTGTCTGCTCTGAATACCTTGTTTTCACTCCATATACTTCCATCACCGCTTCAAATGGCTGATGCACGGGAAGAGTAGTTGAATATACAAACGTTGTCGACAAATGGAACACGTAATACAAAAAAATGATAGCATGATATAATTCACATACATGATGATTGGCTCAACAACATGGCATTGCATAATTCACATATATAATGCCTTTAAATGATAGCATGATATAATTCACATACATGATGATTGGCTCAACAACATGGCATTGCATAATTCACATATATGGTAATTAGACACTAAACATGTGGCATTCACACAAAGCATGTCTAAACTAATCAAATGACATTGCAATGCAAGACACCATACGCAAGATATGAGCAACATAACCCTGCCAAGTCATCTATCTCTGAATCCTCCTCTGAGGAGCAATCCATAACCAGTGAGATATGTGCTTCGTCAGATAGCATAGTCCGCTCTGAAGACCTTGTTTTCACTCCAGAATTTTCCATCACGGTGTCAAATGGTGGATGCACACGAAGAGTAGTTGAATGTACTAACATTGTTGACAAATGTAATATGTAACGAAAAAAAGGATGGCCTGATATAATTCACATATAAGATGACTGGCTATGCAGGATGGCATTGCAAAATTCACATATATGATGCCTGGCTAAACAAGATGGCATTGCATAATTCACATAAACGATGAATAAACTAAACAGATGGCATTCACACTAAGCAACTGACATATTTGATGTATAAAGTAAGCAATGCAAGGCACCATATGCATGATATAACCAACATCAGCATGCCAAGTTAGAGAGAAGACCTCATGGGGTAAATAGGAGTGGTCTTCTGCTTCTGAATCCCCCCAGAACAGTTATCTTCCTCTTGATTACGATCCGAAATGGGTGGAGGGGGGGCTGCCTTTGCGCCCACCATGGAGCGACGTCTACATGAAATTTTATTGCCACGCAAGGCTCGTCTCTTTTGCTCTACATGTTCAGTTCCATTATGTACCATAACTGAAATGCATAGGAATAAAACATATTGAGATTATGTAAGGAGTGCATGCACAAATCCAGAGTGATGGTAGCAAACTATGGATAGACCCAAACCCAATGATAGCAAGAAGAAAATAGTTTTAGTTAAAAAATACAGATAATGGCTCCTTTAATGTTTGTTTGCACTCAACATGAAACTCATAGTAGACACCCGAGATTAACCAGATAGTAGGCAGATAGTACTGATTTATGCCCCAATATGACCCCACAACCATTTAAAAACTCAAGTTTCAACATAAGTTTGGACCCGACTCGGAGTCTAATAGGTGAACACGATGATAAAGTAACATGTCATCATATTAAGCGATGCATAACGTAAGCAGACATGGAAGAGTGCGACCTCTCTTGCGGACCCGTGTAGTCCTCAAGGTCATCTGCTCAGTTGATGATTGTAATGCAGTTGCCGTGGCTGCCGGCAGCGGGGAAGAAGATCTGAGGCGGCAAAAGACAATCTAGAGAGCGGATCCCTGGTGTGGTGAACCCTTCCGTCGTTAGAGCAGCTGAGCTGGGGTGGAACACATCATCGTAGGAGCAGGACAAACCACACAAGGTTTTCTTTGACACATATTTGTAATAGACATAATTGTGTAAGGGCTTGTTTGAATTGGAGGATTCTAACAATGCAGGGATAGGAAATAGACAGTAATAGGATAGGAATGCACGTGCAAAACAGAGAATTTAACAACAGAGGATTTCTGCCAATCTGGGTGTTTGGTTCACAAGAATTGGAAGATCACAGGATGCAAAGAAGCATGGTGAGATTAAGTTAAACCACAAGAAAATGTACGGTTATAATGCTATTATGCTACTATCTCTTTGTATTGTGCTTCATGAATAGGAATTTGAAAAGGAGGACAAGTGGAAATTAAAATTCCTACGGTTTTTCTTTCAAGGAGACACTAAAGGAACAAATCCTACAGTTTTCCTTGCACCAAATTCATGAAAAGTAGTACCATACGTTCCAATTCCTATGTTTTTCATTCACTCTTCCTTTCAAGCACTGGTGATTCCAGTAGGCAGGCTTGAGCAAGGAAAAGCCTACACTAAAAAATGTTTTTGTGCTACTTCTATTACTTTGGACCCAGGCCACTACCCTACTAGCTCAACTCCCAGGGCCATCGACAAATGCACAGCTCAAACACACAGAGATAAATAATGATGGCGTTCAAGAGAGTTCATCACGGATAGCTAAGTTGCCTGGTACCTCACTGCTTGTCATATAGTAGGATAAAATGATCGTATTTCCCGTTACTCCGTGTGCTCACTGGACAATATATATAACATGTAGAGTAAAAGAGATATGCAACAAGTGTACAACCTCTTTGGCGAAGCCATGTCGATCTCAGCGTGATTGGGTTGGCCGGTGAGGATGTTCTAGCTGACTTGGCTGTCGGAGGACGGGAAGAAGATCTTAGGCGTCTGGAGATGGAGCCCGAGGTACTGCTCCGTTGTGATGGAGGGTTTCATCATTGGAGCAGCTCCGGTGAGTTGTACGACATCGAGGCTGAAGCAGGACAAGAGAGACAACGTTAACCTGAGTGGAATTCTAATAGCATCTCCAATAGATGACGTAAAATACATAACCACAAAGTGCTAGATGTATACATCAGCCGCTCATCTCTGAACTTAACTGTCGAAACTGAACGTAACTGTCGGAACTGAATTTTGCTGTCGAAACTGAATTTTACTGTCAAAACTGAACGCACTAGAGGTGAGGCTACATGTCAGTCGACTGATTTTTTCATCTCTGCCAGTCGATTTTGCAGCCGTTGGATACGAAATCAAGGGCCTGCAGTTCATCTTCAACCTCCACCCCCCTGAGCCGCCAGCCACCACCGGCCAAATAGCCGCCCCCGCCGCCCCGCCCGTCCCGAAAACACCCCCACCGCCGGTCCGCCGCCGCCCCGGCCATCACTGTAGGCCCCCCACGTGCTGAGCTTTTTCTCCGGCGATCCCCATGCCACCGCCCCACCCTGAACCCTAAGATAGATAGTGGGGTACCTCTCCGGCGAGCCCCCCTCCCCGCTGCGGCTGGTTCTTCCTTAACTCCGGCGAGCCCCCCACCCCCTAAAAATCGACTGACCCAAAAGTCGATTCAGTTGATTGAAGTGTAGCTAAATCGGAGTAGAATCACAAGCAAGAGCAAGAGCGAGAGCAGCAGCGCGAGCAAGAGCAAGAGCAAGAGCAGACCGGGCAGGGGACTGAGAGCAAGAGCAGAGCAGCCGCGCGAGCGAGAGCTAAAGCAGCAGCAGCTCCTACTGACGTGGACGCCGCCGCCGAGGGAGCGACACCGTGGAGGAAGTGGCCGGCGACGCCGCTGTGGATGGAGCCGCGCCGTGTCGGCTCGGGACCGAGCGCCGGCAGCACCGTGAGATCGAATCAAGAAGAAAATGCGGCGATTAGTGTACAACCTCTTTGGTGGTGCCGATTAGGCCGCAACTTCATCCGAGGAAACGGTGATGATGATGCTCTTCCGGTGGTGCAGGTGAAGATGGCGGTGTGGGAATGGAGGTCGCGCGAAAGACGAGGGGAACATCGGAGCAGCTCCTTGGAGGTGGAGGACGGGGTGGCTGAACCGGCGGGACGACCAGATCGACGACGGATCCTCATCCGGTACGGTGGATGAGGGACGTCGAGGTGTTGCTATGGACGACGTCGTCGGGGAAGAGGCTCCGGCTGGGTGGTGGACGGAGGAGGGTGTGGGGCTTCACGGGTTTTCCCGGCCTCGGTGTACGAATGGGTGGGCGGATGGGATGGGAGTGGGGAACCATGGCTTAGGGACACGCTTGTCCGAAATGTGGGGTAAGTTACGAAAGTACCCCCACCGATTTGAGGCGGTTCTTTCGGTTCAGGGGTATCACGGGCATTTTGCGTGTTGGGATTTCACAGGAGGTGGGAGTTTTCGCGCGCGTTGTAATTTTGGAATAGTAAGGCGTGGGTTGATATGGAGGGAGTTGTCGGAGCACAATAAGACAAAGATATCTATCTATCTATCTATATATCTATATCTATCTATCTATCTATCTATCTATCTATATCTATCTATACCTCTATATCTATATCTATCTATACCTATACTAATCCTAGACTTCCTACAAATTCCCATGTTAATTAGTAATTAGGGACCATTAATCTGGTGGGGCCGAGTTATAATGGTGTAGATTAACCCATGAAAGTAATCGTTGAACAAAAAAACACATCATTAAAAATTCAGAATAAATAAACCGTCCAGACCTAATCTAAAATCCAAGCATTGATTCACCCCCACACGTTCTCTAACCTAGCCGCCACCCTTCCTCTCCTTAGTTGTGGATGCTAATCACGTCTAGCCATCATGTCCTCTAACCCAGCCAGGGCCTGACATGGTTGACATGAACACGCACGTGCGCTGCCTCCTTGATCAAACTTGTACCTGATCTTTGCGACTTGAGCTTAGAGCAAGAAATCTGAGAGGATGGCAACGGCATGGCATGGGGAGAAAAGAAAAAAGAATATGTAAACAATCTGAATTTTCTAGATGGGAAATTGGATCATATCTACTTGCGGTTCTATTTTCACAACCGATGCAGGGCAGGACTCTTTGCTTGAAGTAATCTCGACGTATTATACACCATGGCCTCTTCCGGTTCTGAAGCAATCTTGCAGCTTGGAAATCGTCAGCTCGCCTGTCCAAACGTGTCCTGTACGTACTGAGATGATCCCAGCTCTTCTTCTCTCCCTAGATGAAGAAAGACCCTTTCTGTTCCAAGCAAGCGCTGCCGTGGTGATTCAAGCCAATCGTTGGAACTTGCAAACAGCCGTGCCGCACACGCACTGCAACGCCGACTCGCCCTCAGGTGACCAGATCGCCAGCCCAAACATGGTGCTACAAATACGAGGTATGTGATTGATTCAACATTAGGTATAACGACATGCATTGACATGCGCTAGAAAACAATTTCTTGGTAATTTGATCTATGTGGTGTATACATGCCCGTGGTCGCCATGGTGATGGACAAGGAACTAAAGGAGACGGGATTTTGACGACAACAAGCAGAACTAGCTCATGTCTACAAGAATCAGGGTTACAAAAAAAATCTAAAGCATTCTTGCCTCAAAGAGATTTTCCTCTGTCGATCAGGTTTATTACTTTATTTTCTCACACTGTTAGCTGGACAGATCGTATTAGGAGGCAACAGCTATCCAGCGAAGAGGAGAAGCAGCAAATTCCACGCCCAAGAAGAAGCAGCAGGAGCCCGTCGGGGTGAAGCACGAAGAAGCCCCCAACGCCAGGGGTGAAGCAGCAGGCTGCAGGCGTCAAGGGTGGAGGAGGCCACGCCAGAGAAGGGGAAGCCCGGTGATGTGGCAGAATCTCAGCAGGATGTGAAGAGCACGAAGAAAATCCTTGGCAAATCGAAGATCGGAGAGGTCCATCGCCAGGAAGAATCAGCACGTGTCAGCAGCCGAAAATTGGGAACAAACATTCACCGGCCGCACAAGTCATCGTGGCCACCTACCTCATGCGGAAGTGCCTTCTATGGTTCTACCTGATCCACGAGAAACAGATAAACAGTGAGGCGTGTAGCCCTATGGTGGATGCTCTGCATGCTCCCTCCATGTATTGTCCTCTCTCTACCACCCTGAGACAAGATGCAAGCACCACCGTTGTGTATGCATGGAAGTCTTTGAATCTACTTTGTCTGAATTTCCTAATAGCCGCATGTTGACTCTGACCACACACTGAGCACACGTATTTTGGCTGGAACTATGTACCGTAGGTGCAGCTTTAAGATGTTTTGATGGAAGTACCAACCAAGATGACATCAAGCAGCAGCGTACCCTTTGGTCTTTAACGAGGTCAGTTCAGCCCATCTTGCAAACTACGACAGCCATCAATACATTTTTTCTACTCAGGCCCAATACTTTCCTCTGCCAAACTGAATCCAACTTATTTCTTGCTGTTTGACAATGCAATCTTAAGTGTTTGATGAATTATTAACTTGCAAAGGCCTGATTTCTAATGGAATTCTCAAGAATTTGTTGAAGCACATAATGGTAATTAAAGCAGACAGTAAGCACTGTCATATTCCTCCATGGAACCTTGCATTTATGTGTGTAATTACGAAATCACTGTGCACACGACACTTTGGTGGACGATTTTCTGACGAAGCTGTGATCGATGGCTATAGCCCCGTCGAACCAAAGTGATGGGTGGCTGTTATCATGTGTCGTGCATAAATCGGCTGCAGAATGTCGTCCATGAAGCAGTGCTCATGTAATTATATGCACAGTCTGTACATTTGTTGCTAATGCAGAACCAAGTCTTTCATGTATGCCTTTTTAGCCACCATTGCATTGTTAATTGCTTTAATTCAGATCATAAGTATTGTACAAAGTATAGTTTGCAGCAAAAAGGCATTACTGATTACAACCGGACAGTCAAAAAAATAGCACAACAAATTTGAAGTTATGCAATGCTTCTTCTTTTCTTCTACCTTGACATCACAGTTTCCAACGGTAATTGTTTTACGAGTGTTTCTGGTGTAGGCACTCCACCAATAATACTTAATCAGATCTTAATCATTTATGACAATATGCTTCTCAAGATTTTTCCTAATCATCCAACTTTCAAATGAGATTATCTTTATTATTTCTATGTATTGAAACAATGTTTTTTAGCTCAGATATGTACTATTTCAGTAGTTTCTTTGGCAGGATCTGCAAGTGATATGTATATGTTATGGATTAGAAAAAGTGGTTTCATTTTTCATTTTAGTTAATTGAATCCCTACAGCTGATGCTCTCAAATTCATACATTGAGTTAGTTCCAGATTTCAGACATTGCTCTCAAATTCATACGTTGCTCCCAAATTCATACATTATTGAGTCCGTTTCAGGAAAAAAAGATAGTTCCAGATTTCACAAAATGTCCATTTTACAAATATCTTCGTAACTGAACTGACCATAATCATTAGGTGTATAGAGCATTTTATGGTTTCGATTTTATAAATAATGAGTGTAACAATACTAGCGATCTTCGGATTTTGACGAGTAAATCACATAAGGTAGAAGTGTGTCTATTTATATCACATATTGGAGGGAGGTGGTGTCACTACCAAGTATCAAATGCAACTTAGGTTCAGATAAGCTTTTCCCAAAATTAAAATACTACAAAGGGGTCACTACTACTTCATTGGCATTTATTTTGTATTTCTTATTTATAACACATCTCATGCCTTGCAGGATCGACTTCCTTCTCGATAGTGAAATTACTTCTGTTGTTCAAGTGAAAGAAACATGAAGGTATCTTAATGATCCACTAAATTATTTCTGGTAAAAGTTTGCTTCACATCCATTGTGTAATAGGTAGAGAAATCATGGTGCTTTTCCTTTTGTCGTGTACAACATTGTTTCCCGTCCATTACTTATTTTGTAGATAAATAATAGAGTCATTATTCGCATGCTTGGCTTTCATTCAAATAGAATTTTCAAAGACAATTTAAATGCCATACCTTACTAAACTCAGATTAGCGAATCCAGCAGAGAAAGCTGTGTACTTATTCCTAACAGTACCAAATAATTTAAATTCTGAATGGTTTTCGTCAGCAACTACTGTGAGTTGTCTTTGCAATTCCACATAGTGATTAGTTATAATGTCATACATTGCTATTTCTTTTGGTGCTGCTATTTTTGGTGAGGTCGTGAAGAAATGAAAGCTATCATTTGTCATATTACCAAAGTATGCTTTTACCCGAACAGTACTTCCTTCGCCATATATCGTCTTACTAGCCACAACAATAGCAACTGCAATACAGTTACTCTTATGCTCTATACAATAATATATCCTAAATGCATGGACCATATTCTTCACAATTTTTTTGGCATTTACAATTACTAACGCCATATTTTACAGTGATATAAGGATGGATTTAAGTGGATCAGTTGCACTTCTTTTGTTGTGGGGTTAAGGATAGCAAGGATATTCTATCAGAGACCAGTGTTGTTATTGGTAGAAAATATGACATAGCCACTAAAATTTTATTAATATCATTGCAAGGAAAACACGTCATTTCCCCTTCTATTGATAGTTTCTCGAATTCGGGTGAGTATCTGATAATCCTGTTTCCGTATCTACAGTTCTACACGATAACAGTTGTAGGCAGCCATATTCATTTCGCTAGAGATAACACACAGTGATAAACAAACTGGGAAAGCACATGGCAGACACTATTTTTTCCTTACAAATGTACACTACTATGCATGATGTTGCATATTGACTATCATATATTTCTGTTGTGCTATTTGTTAGTCATTATAAAGAGACATGGATTCAAAGCTCCTGGGATATACTATTGGCGATGGTATCAAACATGTCCTGTGATACATGCCATATAATACAACCTCATACCACACGTCCTGCACCTTTAACAAGTTTGTGCTCTCGCCATTAATTTGTGGTGTGCAATTCGACTCTGTTAGATTCCCTATATATCCCATATTTGATCAAAAGGAATTCGAGCTCGGTACCCGGGGATCCTCTAGAGTCGACCTGCAGGCATGCAAGCTTGAGTATTCTATAGTCTCACCTAAATAGCTTGGCGTAATCATGGTCATAGCTGTTTCCTGTGTGAAATTGTTATCCGAATTGGACACGATACCTTTTTGTGCAAACAGGGCCATCATCTGATAGGTAAGAATTTTCTTAGCATGAAATCATAAATGATTCTGTTAAATGTAGATTCCACCTTCTCCGACGAAGGGAAATGTTAGGGCGACTTCAGGGAAATGGTAGATCGCCAAGAACTTTTATGGTTCCCCTGCTGCTCGGTCGTCTATATTCGAACCATCGGTCGGTGGAGATGGGGAAATACCGAGGACGCACTAGGCAAACAATGCGCCCTGGGCGAATCATACGCAAAATCTTAAAAGAATAGCCCGTGCGAATGCACGGGTTGGCGACTAGTATCTTAAATATTTCGGGCTAACAAGGTGCGGGTTGAAATTTCCGGACAAGCCTAACGTGTACTGTACCAAATCAATTCGCACTACAAATGTCATTCAAAACTTTGAATTCATGTTATGTTCAATTAAAATATTTCTCTACGTGTATAATGCATGCAACGTAGTATTAAATGAACGTTTTAGTGCATTCCAAACGTATATACTACCGCTTCAATATGAACTAAATTTGAATTCGTTTCTCTATTTGAATAAAATCTACAATAATGATTGTTGTGAAGTCAAATCATTTGAATTCGTTTCTCTGTTTTAATAAGATCTACAATCGTTATTATTGTCAAGTTAAACCATCATTTGTATATTATCTTCACAACACACCACATGATTAGTCTCGAGTTACATATGAACTATGTGTACTATATGAACTCGAACTTGATTTTTTGAATCCACTTTATGTTGATTTAAAATCATAGTACATTTCAAGTTCTAGCTAGATCGTCACAAACTAAACCATGTCTCATATGTATAATGTGTTTATCACATTATGTATGGTGCCCCGTCCCCTACGCCTACAAGTATTTAGATGTGAGTTACAAACACCACACGTTACCACAAATTCAAATAAAATGTGAGAATGTTCGATATATAGTATTGTTTAGATTGTTTGATATTTAGTTGTAAGCTGCAAACGCCACACATTATCACAAATTCAAATAAAATGTGAGATTGTTCGACGTATAGTATGGTTTAGATTGTTCGACATTTAGCTGTGAGTTGCAAACGCCATGCATTATCACATTATGGTATAACATGTGCAAAACCACAACATACGTATTACCGCTATATTCATGCATGCATATGTTTAAAACACTATGATCTCTCGTTCAAATATATGAATCCACTTTCATATCAAATTATGATCTTTGTTAGTCTCTTATAACCACACAATCCTCTAACCTTTGTAGCTACCACTAACTTTCTCTCGTGCATGCACACGCCCTCCTCGCCCTCCCCTCCCTCAACATTCTATCCACCACACACATTTATTTTTTTCTTTAGGCTGTTCTCCCACAGTCTCCACAACTCCTTTCCGACACATACCAATCGATAAACCTCTCCAGTGATGTCTGCCTACAACATACACACGCACCTACAATCTCCTCCTTTATGTGTCCTTGCCTCGTGTCTCTCATACGGTCCCACACACGTGTAAACTCTCGTCCCTCTTTTCATCGATCTCACAACCGCACACTCCTCCTCCCATCTAGCTAGTAGATGGGCCTCTCGCACCACCTCCTAGCTCCACTCTATCTGTCTATCCGTCTCGCCGGGCCTTATTTGACTCTAACAAATGGACGTACACCGACCGATATCCCGCTATACATATAGCTAGCTAGGTCCTTATAACTCGTTTTTCCCCACGCGTCGATCGATCTACCTCATTAGTTGTGTCTCTCCCTTCCTCCGACAAACAACAATTGATCTACCAATCTAGTTAGGTTGGCTTACCAAACACATGGTTCCCCTTCATCATCCATGGATGTGTCCCGACAGATCTATCACGCACAGGCACACACAGAAACACATCCCCACTCTTATTGATAATATTGCAGTTCCATCCTTAGTTTGTCTAGTAGGCCTCTCCCACCATCTTCGAGAAGCAACTCCATCACCCATCCAACACTCTACCCCTCTCCCTCCCTCTCTCTCTCTCCTCTCTCTCTCTATGTCCCATCCTATTTCCCGTCCTTCAGTTATGTATGGACGTCGACCGATCTCCCTCAAGACATAGCTGGGTCTCTCCTTCTCAACACATATACGAGTTGTTCTACCTCTATAGTTAGGCCTCTGCCTACCCCTCCCCCCACCCCCTCGCACACACACACACACACACACCGATACATCGAGCGCTCTAGTCATGTCTCCCTGCCACACACAAACTTGACCTGTGCCCTCTGACGTTCCGGTAGCTAGGCCAGTCGCCCTATATCTTTGACTTGCACACACACACAATTTCAATGGCTCTCTTCATCAATCTCGCACCCACCCACTTGATCCTCTCTTCGACTCTATCGATATGACCCCTCCCTCTCTTCTCATGGATCGCCCGACCCTCTATATATGATATGGATAGTCCTCCATTTCACACACATTGCATGCAAAATTTTGTTTGAGATGTCATCGACACATATTCCCACAAATACATTCACGAACGCACAAGCCATTTGTCTAGGTTTGTATCTCTCACACACACCCACGTAGGTGGGGGACGTGCACGAAGAGATACACGCACGGCGCACGTACTCCCGTCTCTTTCCCAACCACACCCGCGCGGGTACAAGATGGAGCTCATTTCTGTATGAAAAGGCAGCCCATGTGGTAACTTGACACGTGTACTGGTTGTCCACTAGATGGAGGAGGATCGTCTACCACGGGTGAACAAACAAATTGCGACTTGACGCGTTATGTTAAAAAAGAGGCAAACCATGTGGGGCCTACCTTAGAGGCAAGGCTCTATACACTGGAGTACTTTTGATGTGTCTCGTCAACTCGCAGAACGAGGAGAAGTTTGCTTAGTACGCCCGCTCCCTCGCCCACGCGCGCGGTGGCTCACAAGACGAGGAGAAAATTTTACTAGTACTCCCTCCGTTTACTCCGCGTCCCTACCTTGGTTAGAGTGATTATCATATTGTTTGGAATATATGTCCTTTAGTAGATTTCAATATGAACTACTAGTACATACTCCAAACACTGATGTATATAGACGTATTTTAGAGTGTAGATTCACTCATTTTGCTCCGTATGTAGTCCATATTGAAACGAACGTAATAGTACGCACTCGCCCTCGCCCCTCGACCCTCGCCACATGGTGGACGAGCAGCAATTCATTCTGTCTCATATAGCCAGAACGATATATACTGCAGTACCATTATTGCTCGACTTCCCGAAGAGGCGAAGAGCCAATCGCAAGGTTAATAGTTTGGAGATGCCAAGCGCAAGGTTTATAGGAGAATGAGTAGTAGGTGCCGCGTCATTTATAAATAAAGTTTTTTTCTTCAGTGGCACGTACGCAATATAAATAGGTTCATATGGAGAGAAAAGGAAACCGCTCTAGTATATACATAGGCCCTATTTGGATACATGGGTTAGAGTTAGTTTCGGTTAGTTTAGACTCAACTAACTCAAAAATATCCAAACATAAGGGTTAGTTTGGGTTAGATGCATCTAACCCATCCAAAAAAACTAACCCATCCAAGACGTGCTTATTTGGGTTAGTTCTTCCCGGGACCACTAAAAACACATTTTTCTCTTGCTCTTCCCGCAGCAGATCCCTCCCCACTTTCACGAAGCTTCTCATCCTCTCCCTCCCTCCCTCTCACACCGCCCATGAAAGCGTCTCACCGTATCCGCGCTCCATCTAACTCTGTCATCGAAACACCTCTTTGGTTAGAGTTAGTTCAGGGTTAGTTTAGGGTTAGAATCTAACTCTAACCTCTAACCGAGTTAGAGTATCCAAACAGGGCCATAGGCAGGACGAGCCTACACGGTTGCTTGCTGGGATTGCTCTCTTCAGTTTTCACACTCTCTCGCACAAAACCACTGTGGCCACATCTCTAACATCCCGGTGGATCACGTCCGCCAGGGGAAGGGGTGGATGCTTAGTGTAGATGCGGTCGCCATCGGTGAAAACCCACTGTCGGCACGTCCCGATCAGGGGTCCCCGCCATTCTCTCTCACAAAGCCGGTGAGGTTGCCTTCGCCCATTGCTCACTGCCACAACGTGGGTAGTTGCCTCCTCCCGCCGCCCTCCTCTAGGTTGAGCTACGTCCCGACATCCCTCAGGTACAACGCCCTTTACAGCCGGCTTGCACCACTACTCCATCTGCCCACATCACTCCATGTGGATATTTCTCTACTTCTTTGCCCCGCACATACCTCTACTGGCTTCTACGTACTGTATTTGTGATGAGTTTATGTCTCATCAACTAGTCCCAGTAATATTGAATCGCACATACCGCATTGTACTATCTCGCTGATAAATTACAGTACGTACTATACAAGTACTTCCTCCGTTCCTAAATATAAGTCTTTGTAGAGATTTCACCATGAACCACATACAGATGTATATAGATGCATTTTAAGTGTAGGTTCATTCATTTTGTTTTGTATGTAGTCCACCTAGTGGAATCTCTACAAAGACTTATATTTAGGAATAGAGGGAGTACTATGTAAAGAGTTAGGTGTCGCACGGTGTCCAGAAAATATGGTGATAGTGCGAGGTGGGCCATGTAATCACTGAGCCTGCGTGTTTTCACTGCTCTTGCACTCCTCCGCCGTAAGAATGGAGAAAATTGTAATCTAGTAGTACCTCCTTTCGCCGAAAGCGTGGGACATCCAGCAGTCCTACCACCTCAGTAATAATGACCAATGAGCCGTCAAATCATATAGACCCAGCAGTAAGTTGGACGGACGAAGCAACCATCACTCTTGAATCCGCTTCTCCCTTCAATGCAGGCACCAGTGAGAGGTCGCGTCCGCTCTGCCCGGGCATGAATGCGGCACTGACTGTTTCGGGTGGGAAGCGCGCGCGGGCGATGGAGGGGCTTTGGGTGGCCAGGCTGGTCAGGAGCGGGCGTGGCAGCTGTCCGCCTGTCCCTACCGGACGCCCGGAAACGAGAGGATGCACCGACTCTGGCGGCTAAAATCATACACTACACACCATCTCTCTGTAGGAGTAGGTCGATTTGTCGCTCTCTCTAACACATACATGCTGTTAAACACACACACGCACACGCACACACAGGTTCATAGAATAGGAAAATCGTGCGAGTGCGAAGCCACATGAAGTGAGATACAAATGGAGTACGTACAAGAAGAGAAGAGGTGACGAATATTCCATCAAACCTGGACTGAGGAGTAGTACTCCCTCCGTCTAGGTGTTAAGTCATCCTACGGAAATCAGATATTCCCAAAATGTTTAGGCGTCATCCATTAACTTCGCATCTCAATCCCCTCCTGGCCTCGTTGCTAGCGAGTGTTGTTACTTAGGGAGCGTTTGGATCCTTAGCAAGAACAGCTTATAGCATAGCTGGGCAAGGTTAGGCATTTGTAACTGTTAAAATATGTTAGCTTTTGTGGGCTAGCTAGCTTGGGTGGGCTAGAAAAACCTTGCTAGCTCAGGAGAGCCAGATCGGCTCGCTTCCGACGGCAAACTTCGCGTAGTAGTAACATAGACTAGTAACATATGCATGTTGTACTAGTCCAAGTTACTCACCACTATGACCAGCCTAAGCAATGTAACAAAACGTTCCTTACTTTGCCTTGTTATCTCCCCCGGAAACCCAATGCATGGACCGCAACTACGCGTTGATCAGTCAAGAAATCAAAGTCGGTTTGCATGCAAGTTAACACGTGGCCCTGCATGGTAGCTAAAACGACATCTCTTAGTTGTTTGGATTAATTGTTGCATTTAGAGACAGAAATCAGGGCTTTGATTGGAGGAATGACCGGTCAAGTTTCTCCTTCTCCTCCAATCTGCTTACACCTTGGTCCCGCTGCACCTTCTAACGTGACTTATTACACCTAGACGAAGGGAGTCGTATGAGATACGGTGGCACACTGACTTAGGTTGAATACAAGTGCCCAAAATTATGTGCATGTTATAATAAGGATTCACTTAAAATAGTAGCGAGCGAACAAAGGCATCAATTGGACAGTGTTTCTGAGCAGTAGCGAGATCTGTGAGGTAAGATACACCGCTGGCGCTTTTAATTTTTCTTATTAATTTGTTTGTTTCACCCTCTGACTGGTGGGACCCAACGTACTATGTGGAGAGAGGTAACGTACTACTGGTCAAAATGGATGGATACGGAGCTATACGATCTCGTAGAGACCGTATAATCACCTCATCACGTATAAGCTGCAGCCTCGGCGCTTGTTTTCTAGGGTTTGCACTCTTCACACTCTCTCCAGTATATATACACGCTGGAGCCTCATCGCTTGTACTTGCTCTCTTCACACTCTCTCACCCTCTCTAGATCTAAACAAGACTTCGTTGGCCTCTCTCTCTCCCCTCACTGCTGGTCTGCTTGTAGTTGCTCTCTTCACAATCTCTCACCCTCTCCAGATCTAAACAAGACTTCGTTGTCCTCTCTCTCTCCTCACTGCTGGTCAAAGAGCCGGCAGGATCCGTCCGCCGGGAAGGGAAGGAGGCTTAACGCTGTCGCCGTCGGCGAGGGAGGAGGGAATCCACTACCGGTGCAGCTGTTCACTTTCACCGAGCGGCAGCGCGGGAGGGCCTCCGACCCCTTCTTCTTCGCACCGTACATAATGTGGGTCGAACGGCCTCCGGTCTCCCACCGAACCACACCCCAAGAACCTTAAGGTATAATTTACTTATTCCACATGCATTGCTCTAGCTGCATGTGGGCTTTTTCCGCTTCTGCACTTGAATCTACGTGTTGGAGCAAACAAGAAAGTAGTGGGAAAAGTTGTATACCATGAATCTAGGACGTGGTTCAAAGAGGAAAGGAATGGGGTAAAGTAGTGGGAAAAGTTGTATAGCATGAATCTAGGACGTGGTTCAAAAAGGAAAGGAAGGGGGAAAGTAGTGGGGAAAGTTGTATCGCATGAATCTAAGACGTGGTTCAAAGAGGACAGGAATGGAGGAAAGTAGTGGGGAAAGTTGTATAGCATAAATCTAGGACGTGGTTCACAGAGGAAAGGAAGTGGGGAAGTACTAGTACAGACTGGCTATCCAGCACCTACGTTGGTCGAAAAGGGAAAACAATGACAAACGCAGTACGCACATCTGTAACGAACTGATCTTTTGTTTTGGGGGACAAGGCTGTAGAGTTTGAGCAGGACTAGATTTGCTGCGCTCACATAGGGAAATATGTCTAAAGATAACAAACTGGGACCAACACAAATATGCTCCTTGGTTGTTTGTTCTTTGTTGCAACAGACTGTGCATCACCCTAGTACATCGGTAGATGCACATGGTGCTGGTGCGTCCACTGTCCCGTGCAACTCTTTAGCTGTTGTTAATCTAAGGCCCTGTTTGGTTAAAAACTCCCTAGTCCCTACCTGCTTGGTTCCAGGTACTAAACATGGACTAGAGGTTATTAAATGACATTCTAAAAGACCATGTTACCCCTAGTAATGAACTAATAGAGACAAGGTGTGATGCGTGGCAGGGGCAACTGTTGGAAAAAGTCCCAAAAAGACTCTCCCTCGGGGTCTTCTTTCTTTAGTCCCAAGTGCCCACTTTTAGTCCCTAAAAGTCCCTCCTGTTTGGTTTAGATGGGACTGACACGGAGTTTTTTTAGTCCCTCCACCAAAATGTCCCTGTAAACAAGCACCCTCTAATAATGCCGCTGGAAAATTGATGCAATGCCACAGTTAAAAGCAAATTACATGTTTAACAAATTTTATTGTTAATAAATATCTCTGTTAATATTAATCAATGCCACCGTTTGAGAAATGCTACTGTCTTGCTTTCTTTCCCATTTAGGTAAGGTAGATGCTTCTTTTTGTTGCCTTCTGTGTCATCCACCGTTATTGACCACTAGTTGTTTCCTTTGCACCACTGTGTAAACAAGGTTATCTACTTCACCTCGTTGCCATTGTGACCTTTTGTTTGCTACTCCAACGTATCTATAATTTTTGATTGCTCCATGCTATATTATCTACTATTTTGGACTAGATTGGGCTTTATTTTCCACTTTTATATTATTTTTGGGACTAACCTATTAACCGGTGGCCCAACCCAGAATTGCTGTTTTTGCCTATTTCAGTGTTTCGGATAAACAGAATATCAAACGGAGTCCAAACGGAATAAAATCTTCGGGAACGTGATTTTCTCACCGAACGTGATCCAGGAGACTTGGACCCTACTGCAAGGGATCAAAGAGGAGGTCACGAGGGTGGGGGGCGCGCCCCCTGCCTCGTGGGCCCCTCGGTGCTCCACCGACGTACTCCTTCCTCCTATATATACACACGTACCCCCAAACGATCAGAACAGGAGCCAAAAACCTAATTCCACCGCTGCAACTTTCTGTATCCACGAGATCCCATCTTGGGGCCTGTTCCGGAGCTCCGCCGGAAGAGGGCCGTCATCACGGAGGGCTTCTACATCATCCTAGCCCCTCCGATGAAGTGTGAGTAGTTTACCTCAGACCTCGGGTCCATAGTTAGTAGCTAGATGGCTTCTTCTCTCTCTTTGAATCTCAATACAAAGTTCTCCCCCTCTCTTGTGTGCAGATCTATTCGATGTAATCTTCTTTTTGTGGTGTGTTTGTTGAGATCGATGAATTGTGGGTTTATGATCAAGTCTATCTATGAATAATATTTGAATCTTTCTGAATTCTTTTATGTATGATTGGTTATCTTTGCAAGTCTCTTCGAATTATCCGTTTGGTTTGGCCAACTAGATTGGTAGTTCTTTCCATGGGAGAAGTGCTTAGCTTTGGGTTCGATCTTGCGGTGTCCTTACCCAGTGACAGAAGGGGCAGCAAGGCACGTATTGTATCGTTGCCATAGAGGATAGGAAGATGGGGTTTATTTCATATTGCATGAATTTATCTCTCTACATCATGTCATCTTGCTTAAGGCGTTACTCTGTTTTTAACTTAATACTCTAGATGCATGCTGGATAGCAGTCGATGAGTGGAGTAATAGTAGTAGATGCATAATCGTTTCGATCTACTTGTCACGGACGTGATGCCTATATACATGATCATGCCTAGATATTCTCATAATTATGCTCAATTCTATCAATTGCTCAACAGTAATTTGTTCACCCACCGTAGAATACTTATGCTCTTGAGAGAAGCCACTAGTGAAACCTATGGCCCCCGGGTCTATTCTCATCATATCAATCTCCATTACTTTAATATTATTTTTCTTTGCTTTTACTTTTTACTTTGCATCTTTATACCAAAAATACCAAAAATATTATATCTATCAGATCTCACTCTTGTAAGTGACCGTGAAGGGCTTGACAACCCCTAATCGCGTTGGTTGCGAGTAGCTATCGCTTTGTGCAGGTACGAGGGACTTGAGCGTGGGCTCCTACTGGATTGATACCTTGGTTCTCAAAAACTAAGGGAAATACTTATGCTACTCTGCTGCATCATCCCTTCCTCTTCGGGGAAAACCAACGCAAGCTCAAGACATAGCAAGAAGGATTTCTGGCGCCGTTGCCGGGGAGTCTACGCAAAAAGTCAATATACCAAGTACCCATCACAATCCCTATCTTTCGCATTACATTATTTGACATTTGCCTCTCGTTTTCCTCTCCCCCCAATTCACCCTTGCCATTTTATTCGCCCTCTCTCCCTATCCTCCCTCTCTATTTGCCTCTTTTTGCCCGCTTGCCTTTTGTTTGCTCGTGTGTTAGATTGCTTGTTTGTCGCGATGGCTCAAGATACTACTAAATTGTGTGACTTCACCAATACCAATAAAAATGATTTCCTTAGCACTCCGATTGCTCCTCTTACCGATGCTGAATCTTGTGAAATTAATACTGCTTTGTTGAATCTTGTTATGAAAGGTCAATTCACTGGCCTTCCTAGCGAAGACGCCGGTACTCATCTGAATAGCTTCGTTGATTTATGTGATATGCAAAAGAAAAAAGATGCGAATAATGATGTCGTTAAATTGAAACTATTTCCTTTTTCTCTTAGAGATCGTGCTAAAGCTTGGTTTTCGTCTTTGCCTAAGAATAGTATTGATTCATGGAACAAGTGCAAAGATGCTTTTATCTCTAAGTATTTTCCTCCCGCTAAGATCATCTCTCTTAGAAACGATATAATGAACTTTAAACAACTTGATCATGAACATGTTGCACAAGCTTGGGAGAGAATGAAATTAATGATACGTAATTGCCCTTCTCATGGTTTGAATTTGTGGATGATTATACAAATTTTTTATGCCGGATTGAATTTTGCTTCTAGAAATCTTTTAGATTCGGCTGCGGGAGGCACTTTTATGGAAATCACTTTAGGAGATGCTACTAAACTCCTAGATAATATTATGGTTAATTATTATCAATGGCATACTGAAAGAACTTCTAATAAAAAAGTGCATGCGATAGAAGAAATTAATGTGTTGAGTGGAAAGATGGATGAACTTATGAAATTATTTGCTACTAAGAGTGTTTCTTCTAATCCTAATGATATGCCTTTGTCTACTTTGATTGAGAATAACAATGAATATATGGATGTGAATTTTGTTGGTAGGAATAATTTTGGTAACAACGCTTATGGAGGGAACTTTAATCCTAGGCCATATCCTAGTAATCCTTCTAATAATTATGGGAATTCTTACAACAACTCTTATGGAAATTATAATAAGATGCCCTCTGATTTTGAATCTAATATTAAAGAATTTATTTCTTCGCAAAAGAATTTTAATGCTATGATTGAAGAAAAAATGCTTAAGATTGATGATTTGGCTAGGAACGTTGATAGAATTGCTCTTGATGTTGATGCTTTGAAACTTAGATATATCCCACCTAAGCATGATATCAATGAGTCTCTAAAAGCCATGAGAATTTCAATTGATGAGTGTAAAGAAAGAACCGCTAGGATGTGTGCTTCCAAAGATGCCTTTGTTAAAGCATGTTCTTCCAATTCCTATGAAAATCAAGATGAAGATCTAAAAGTTATTGATGTGTCTCCAATTAAATCTTTATTTTGCAATATGAATCTTGATGAAACTGAATATGATCTTCCTTTACCTAGAAAGCGTTCTAAAAATTTGGAGTATTTAGATCTTAATGATGAAATTGATGAACATGGGATTGAAAGAAATAAAAATGTTGCTAAACCCACTATATTGGATTTCGAGGAATTTAATTATGAAAGTTGCTCTTTGATTGATTGTATTTCCTTGTTGCAATCCGTGCTAAATTCTCCACATGCTTATAGTCGAAATAAAGCCTTCACCGAACATATTGTTGATGCCTTGATGCAATCTTATGAAGAAAAACTTGAGTTGAAAGTTTCTATCCCTAGAAAACTCTATGATGAGTGGGAACCAACTATTAAAATTAGAATTAAAGATCATGAGTTTTATGCTTTGTGTGATTTGGGTGCTAGTGTCTCTACTATTCCCAAGACTTTGTGTGATTTACTAGATTTCCGTAACTTTGATGATTGCTCTCTAAACTTGCATCTTGCGGATTCCACTATTAAGAAATCTATGGGAAGGATTAATGATGTTCTTATTGTTGCAAATAGGAATTATGTGCCCGTAGATTTCATTGTTCTTGATATATATTGCAATCCTTCTTGCCCTATTATTCTTGGTAGACCTTTCCTTAGAACGGTTGGTGCGATTATTGATATGAAGGAAGGGAATATTAGATTTCAATTTCCATTAAAAAAGGGCATGGAACACTTTGCAAGAAATAAAATAAAATTACCATATGAAACTATCATGAGAGCCACTTATGGATTGCCTACCAAAGATGGTAATACCTAGATCTACCCTTGCTTGTTATGCCTAGCTAGGGGCGTTAAACGATAGCGCTTGTTGGGAGGCAACCCAATTTTATTTTTATTCCTTGCTTTTTGCTCATGTTTAGTAATAAATAAATAAATTAGCCTGTGTTTTGGTTGTGTTTTTTGTGTTTAATTAGTGTTTGTGCCAAGTAGAACCATTGGGAAGACTTGGGGAAAGTCTTGTTGAACTTGCTGTAAAAAAACAGAAACTTTAGCGCTCACGAGAACTGCTGTCATTTTTATTTTAAGAGTGTTATTTAGTTAATTCTTTTTTAAGATGATTAATAGATAAATTCCTCACTTCAATCAATTTATTTTAGAATTTTTGGGGTTCCATATCTTGCGCTAGCTACAGATTACTACAGACTGTTCTGTTTTTGACAGATTCTGTTTTTCGTGTGTTGTTTGCTTATTTTGATGAATCTATGGCTAGTAAAATAGTTTATAATCCATAGAGAAGTTGTAATACAGTAGGTTTAACACCAATATAAATAAATAATGAGTTCATTACAGTACCTTGAAGTGGTCTTTTGTTTTCTTTCGCTAACGGAGCTCACGTGTTTTCTATTTTGAGTTTTGTGTTGTGAAGTTTTCAAGTTTTGGGTGAATTCTTTTGATGGATCATGTAACAAGGAGTGGAAAGAGCCTAAGCTTGGGGATGCCCATGGCACACCCAATATAATCCAAGGACACCAAAAAGTCAAAGCTTGGGGATGCCCCGGAAGGCATCCCCTCTTTCATCCACTTCCATCGGTAATTTACTTGGAACTATACTTTTATTCACCAACATGATATGTGTTTTGCTTGGAGCGTCTTGTATTATTTGTGTCTTTGTGTATTAGTATGCCACAATCATCCTTGCTGTACACACCTTTTGAGAGAGACATACATTAATTAAAATTTGATAGAATACTCTATGTGCTTCACTTATATCTTTTGAGCGTAGTAGTTTTGCTCTATGTGCTTCACTTATATCTTTTGAGCTAAGTAGTTTTGCTCTATGTGCTTCACTTATATCTTTTGAGCTAAGTAGTTTTGCTCTATGTGCTTAACTTATATCTTTTGAGCTAGATAATTTTTCTCTATGTGCTTCACTTAGATCTTTTAGAGCACGTTGGTGGATTCGTTTTAAAGAAACTATTGATCTCTCATGCTTCACTTAAATTAATTCGAGAGTCTCTTAATAGCATGGTAATTTGCCTAATAACACTATGCTTGGTATTCAAGATTTGTGAAACTTTCTTTTGAGTGTGTTGAATACTAAGAAAAGATTGAAGCATGATAATTGTTTTGAGATATGGAGGTGATAATATTAAAGTCATGCTAGTTGAGTAGTTGTGAATTTAAAGAATACTTGTGTTGAAGTTTGTGATTCCCGTAGCATGCATGTATGGTGAACCGTTATGTGATGAAGTCGGAGCATGATTTATTTACTGATTGTCTTCCTTATGAGTGGCGGTCGGGGACGAGCGATGGTCTTTTCCTACCAATCTATCCCCCTAGGAGCATGCGCGTAATACTTTGCTTTGATAACTTCTAGATTTTCGCAATAAGTATATGAGTTCTTTATGACTAATGTTGAGTCCATGGATCATACGCACTCCCACCCTTCCACCCTTGCTAGCCTCTCTAATACCGCACAACTTTCGCCGGTATCATACACCTACCATATACCTTCCTAAAAACAGCCACCATACCTACCTATTATGGCATTTCCATAGCCATTCCGAGATATATGCCATGCAACTTTCCACCATCTAGTTCATCATGACACATCCATCATTGTCATACTGCTTAGCATGATCATGTAGTTGACATAGTTTTTGTGGCAAAGCCACCGTTCATAATTCTTTCATACTTGTCACTCTTGATTCATTGCATATCCCCTACACCGCCAGAGGCATTCATATAGAGTCATACTTTGTTTTAGTATCGAGTTGTAATCATTGAGTTGTAAATAAATAGAAGTGTGATGATCATCATTCAATAGAGCATTGTCCCAAAAAAAAGAGAAAGGCCAAAGAAAAAAAGGAAGGCCCAAAAAATAAATAAATAAAAAAGGGGCAATGCTACTATCCTTTTTTCCAAACTTGTGCTTCAAAGTAGCACCATGATATAGCGAGTCTCATATATTGTGCTTCAAAGTAGCACCATGTTCTTCATATAGAGAGTCTCATATGTTGTCACATTCATATACTAGTGGGAATTTTACGTTATAGAACTTGGCTTGTATATTCCAATGATGGGCTTCCTCAAATTGCCCTAGGTCTTCGTGAGCAAGCAAGTTGGATGCACACCCACTAGTTTCTTTTGTTGAGCTTTCATACTTTTATAGCTCTAGTGCATCAGTTGCATGGCAATCCCTACTCACTCACATTGATATCTATTGATGGGCATCTCCATAGCCCATTGATACGCCTAGTTGATGTGAGACTATCTTCTCCTTTTTGTCTTCTTCACAACCACCATTCTATTCCACCTATAGTGCTATATCCATGGCTCACGCTCATGTATTGCGTGAAGATTGAAAAAGTTTTGAAAAAGTTAGAGTATGAAACAATTGCTTGGCTTGTCATCGGGGTTGTGCATGATTTAAATACTTTGTGTGGGGAAGATGGAGCATAGCCAGACTATATGATTTTGTAGGGATAACTTTCTTTGGCCATGTTATTTTCAGAAGACATAATTGCTTTATTAGTATGCTTGAAGTATTATTATTTTTATGTCAATATAAACTTTTGTCTTGAATCTTTCTAATCTGAATATTCATACCACAATTAAATTTGCATTGAAATTATGCCAAGTAGCACTCCGCATCAAAAATTCTCTTTTTATCATTTACCTACTCGAGGACGAGCAGGAATTAAGCTTGGGGATGCCTAATACGTCTCCGACGTATCTATAATTTTTGATTGCTCCATGCTATATTATCTACTGTTTTGGACTATATTGGGCTTTATTTTCCACTTTTATATTATGTTTGGGACTAACCTATTAACCGGAGGCCCAGCCCAGAATTGATGTTTTTTTTGCCTATTTTAGTGTTTCGGATAAACAAAATATCAAACGGAGTCCAAATGGAATAAATCTTCGGGAACGTGATTTTCTCACCGAACGTGATCCAGGAGACTTGGACCCTACTGCAAGGGATCAAAGAGGAGGTCACGAGGGTGGGGGGGGCGCCCCCCTAGGGCGCGCCCCCTGCCTCATGGGCCCCTTGGTGCTCCACCGACGTACTCCTTCCTCCTATATATACACACGTACCCCCAAATGATCAGAACAGGAGCCAAAAACGTAATTCCATCGCCGCAAATTTCTGTATCCACGAGATCCCATCTTGGGGCCTGTTCCGGAGCTCCGCCGGAAGAGGGCCGTCATCACGGAGGGTTTCTACATCATCCTAGCCCCTTGGATGAAGTGTGAGTAGTTTACCTCAGACCTTCGGGTCCATAGTTAGTAGCTAGATGGCTTCTTCTCTCTCTTTGAATCTCAATACAAAGTTCTCCCCCTCTCTTGTGGAGATCTATTCGATGTAATCTTCTTTTTGCGGTGTGTTTGTTGAGACCGATGAATTGTGGGTTTATGATCAAGTCTATCTATGAATAATATTTGAATCTTTTCTAAATTCTTTTATGTATGATTGGTTATCTTTGCAAGTCTCTTCGAATTATCCATTTGGTTTGGCCAACTAGATTGGTAGTTCTTGCCATGGGAGAAGTGCTTAGCTTTGGGTTCGATCTTGCGGTGTCCTTACCCAGTGACAGAAGGGGTAGCAAGGCACGTATTGTATCATTGTCCATCGAGGATAACAAGATGGGGTTTATTTCATATTGCATGAATTTATCTCTCTACATCATGTCATCTTGCTTAAGGCGTTACTCTGTTTTTAACTTAATACTCTAGATGCATGTTGGATAGCGGTCGATGAGTGGAGTAATAGTAGTAGATGCAGAATCGTTTCGATCTACTTGTCACGGACGTGATGCCTATATACATGATCATGCCTAGATATTCTCATAATTATGCTCAATTCTATCAATTGCTCAACAGTAATTTGTTCACCCATCGTAGAATACTTATGCTCTTGAGAGAAGCCACTAGTGAAACCTATGGCCCCCGGGTCTATTCTCATCATATCAATCTCCATTACTTTAATATTTTTTTGCTTTGCTTTTACTTTTTACTTTGCATCTTTATACCAAAAATACCAAAAATATTATATCTATCAGATCTCACTCTCGTAAGTGACCGTGAAGGGCTTGACAACCCCTAATCGCGTTGGTTGCGAGTAGCTATCGCTTTGTGCAGGTACGAGGGACTTGAGCGTGGGCTCCTACTGGATTGATACCTTGGTTCTCAAAAACTGAGGGAAATACTTACGCTACTCTGCTACATCATCCCTTCCTCTTCGGGGAAAACCAACGCAAGCTCAAGACGTAGCACACTGCACAAAACACTGTTGTTTTAAGAGTGTTTTGTGCAGTTCAACGAAAATGTCACACCGACAACGTTGGTTTATTGCTTGATCTTAGTGGAACTGCACAAGAGGAGATCTTACTTCCTATCCGTGTTGGCAAATTTGGTTTAGATCTTCTTCTTGTGAGTTGTTTGAATTCCGCGTCATTAGAGGTCGGTACTAGCCTTCTTTCACATGATTCTGCAGTGTGCTTTCATATGTTGTGCTACTTGTACGGTAATGTTGCTTGGTTTTAGTGAACTGCACAAATGGAGACAAGACTTCCAATCCGTATGTGCACCGCAATATCCCATTGAGGTAAGATAAGGACATTTCACAACTGTTGGCCTGTATTTTGCCACTTTCATCAGAAAATTAATGTCATTGTTTAGTGCTATACTTGTGCAACCTAATTGACATGCCAAATCTTACATTGAAGGCGAAGCTTGTTTGTTATTGAACCAAGTGATGAAGGGGAAGAACAAGTGGAAGAAAAACAAAAATCAACTCCTGGTGCTGTAATGAAGCACTGGAACTGTGATGACACAAGTAATGATATAGTTTTGCATCTTAATTTATTGCTATGGCTGCAACGATCAATTGTTTTGCCACTGATTTGATGCCACTCTTAATGTAATACGTAATTATCTCTACTTGTGTAAACAGGGATCTTCTTTGAAGATACCATATATTTTAGTGGAACTGCACAAGAAGATGTTGGAAACATTAATCTAATCGAGGAGTATATAGTAAGCATGGCCACCACAATAGATAGCAACAGATGGTTCCGGAGAAGTGCTTCATCTGTATGCTCTACACAATAAGCCTCCTAACAAAGGTTGGTGCTCGCCCACTGATTTCATCCATATGATTGAGCTTTGTCATCTCTATTGGTGTTGTGCTACTATTTAGATATTGTCAACAAAAAGTGGCATTGTCCTTGAGAAGTGCTTCATCTGTGCTGTTTTAAATATTTCCTTTCCTTTTTTTTTGAGCAAACAGGGATGCTAGCATTTAGTTATCCTCTCGTCTTTGCACAACAGGATCATCCTCCTCTTAAGAAGAATATGGAGTACGTGAAGTGACTAGTTCCGATTATGCCAGGAAGAAGAAGCCATGTCTATCTTCTCATCAGAAGGAGTAGTTGAAGGATGGTTACATTACCCCCACAAGACCAAACTAACTTCAGCTAAGAAGGACTGACAAATCTCCATTTTCTTGTTGTGATGCGCGAGTACAATGTTATTCTAGGATTCTTTCCGGTGAGTTCCATTTTTCAAAAAGTGTGCTATACATGGACCATGTCGGTGCCTGTTTAAACTGTCAATTCATAGTACAGTTTGCTTTATACTAATCACTTTTTTTGTATTTGTGCAAACAGGGTGCTCAGCTTGATTTCAATGGGAACTGCACAAAATTTTCATGAATACATCGAATCATTCAGTTCCACCACAATAAAGGAGGTGCCGATAAGTTCAAGGTGTTGCAACATATAAGGGTGAAATCATACAAGCTACACGTGAATTTGGTTGATTTTGGTGGAACTGCACAAAAAGAACAACTGGTTTATTTAGCACGAGGTGCCAAGTCAATGTCCGAACTGATGGCAAAACCTGCCCATTCCACAATCGTAGGCATTTGATATTTTGGAATGGGAAAACCTTGTCAAATTTTTGCTCATTGATTTTAGCAAAAAGACATGCGTTTGATATTTTCGAATGGGACGCCCTTTGCTGTCAGCAACATCGATCCATTTTTTTTCTTTATTCTTTAGTTGTGAAGTAAATATTGGCTCTGACATGTGAATCGCTAGATGCATAATCATCGACTGTTTTGAATGTTCTCTATGAATTGCCAGGCCTGTGTGTTTGATTGCAATGTACATGAACGCTAAAAATCTACTCAAACTCTTTGTACTCCTTCCGTTCCTTTTTATTTCGCACATTGTGAAAGTGCATGCTTTTTTCTATAAGATTGGTCAAAGTAGAGATACTTTGATTGCAGACAAAACTTGTATGCAGACTAGAAAGGACCGGAGGGAGTACATGTGAAACTGCTGCAAACGAGGTGATCACCCTGGGAATAATGCTAGTACGTATTGTTTTGCATGTACATCCAATGCCAGTGATACAAGAATTCTAACTAATTGAAATAAATTCATTCACACACGGTCGGATTTCATATAAATATGTCGGATTTCATTACATTTCATACATTCTTCAACTAAAAAGGGGTGCGCTGGAGGTATAATTAATTAACCGAAGCTACCCACCTGTGTCCTACTGAGCCAAACAAAAGCTTCAGTGACTTAACTGCAGGTGTAGTTGTGTAACTGACATGTGGCTCAAATGCCCGTTGGGCCCACGTGTCAGTTAGCCAACTGCACCAGCAGTTAAGTAGAAGCAGCGTCCTTCTCCAACATAGCTCTCCGACTCCACGTCGCCGCCAAGAAGCTAACCGGCCGTCAGTGGTCAACCCGCCTAGCTTGGCTTCAACCGAGAGAAGCAGCGGTGACCTTACTTGGACCCGAGCGGTGGCGACCTACCGTGTTCTACTCTTCCTCGTTTTCTGTGTGGAGCGGCCTCGCTGGCAGCGGGGCGGGGCCTCGGTGGAGCCGGCGATGTCCTCTGTCGCGTTGCCGGCGGGTGGCGCCTCGGCGGAGCGGGGGAAATTCTCCCCCTCGTTGCTGGCAGGGTGGGGCCTCGGCGGAGCCAGGGGTGTCCTCTGCCTTGTTGTTGGCGCCGCGGGGCCTCGACGGAGCAGGGCCTCGTCGACGCCAGCGGAGCGGGGACTCGGCGGAGCCGGCATTGTCCTCTGCCTCATCCTCGGTCTCGCCAAACAACGCCTCGCCCGCTTCATCGCCCTCTTTGTAGGCGGCCGCAGCCTCTGCCACCCGCATGCGGTACCGCCGGCGCTCGAGGCAGCCCTCGCGGGCGGAGCGGTATGAGTCGAGCAGCGCCTCCTGCTCCGCCCGCTCCCTGGCGATCTGCTCCTCCGCCTGGAGGTGCTCCTGGAGGAGATGGTGGTTGTAGGCGGCGTTGGCTGCGCCTCCCGAAACTGCTCCTCACGCTTCTGCCTCACCGTGTCCATATATTGGGCACGAGCCTCGCCGATGGTCATGGTGCAATGCACCGGCGAGGATGGCGCGGAGGAGGGGGTTGGCGTCGGATCGTCGACTACCATGTTCTCCATTGGGACGTCGTCGTCCTCCGGCTGGCTGCCGGCCAGCCAGTCAGCAGCAATGGCTGCCATCTCCTTGTGGTCCATCGTCCGCCCGTCCCGAAGAGCGCTGGAGCGCGAGGAAGCCATGGTGGGCAGTAGTGGTGTGGACAGGAGAATAGGAACATATGCGGATGACTGCGGCTATGGCCGGTGCAACAGTTTATATAGCAATGGTGGGCGGCAGAGGGACGGACATGTGGCGCCGGAGTAGCCGCCTCGGCAACCGCGTATCACCAATGTGGGCGGCAGAAGGACGGACGGACGACACTTGTGTCATTTAAAGGTGGAGAAATCGCATGCACCAGGAAGCGGGGCGGGCGGCGCTGATCGTTCCGGGCGGAAAGCACGCGCGGGCGAGGGAGGCGGTCTGGGTGGGCCAGGGCTGTAAGTGCATCTAGTGCCACCCCTAGTTGGTTTTGGAGTATTGACGACAAACCTAGTTGAGGGACTAATGTGTTTGTGAGAATTGCAGGATAACACAGGTAGAAGTCCCTCATTGATTCGGTTTTCCTACCAGAGATGACGCCTAAAAATGTATGAAGACATTGATGTCAAAGGTGGTATATGAAGATATTCACATTGAAGACTATGACAAGAGAAGACATCGCATGAAGCCTATGGAGCTCGAAGACTTAGATCTTTCGTAGTTCTTTTTCTTCTTCTTTGTTGAGTCATAGGAACCACCATACTGTTAAGTGGGGTCCAAGAGAACCAGTCAGAATGACTGAAGTGATGCTTAACCAAAACCTATGTCTTCGAGTGAAGACTATGAGAGCGAATCTTGTCCAGAGTCGGACAAGTCAGCTTTGCTTGTAGCCCAAGTAAAGTTGCCGTGTGAGTTTGAAATCTGACCGTTGGAACACGTGTCAGTTCCTTAGTGACCCAGGGTCATTTCGGACAAATCAGGTCGGGTTGCCTAGTGGCTATAAATAGCCCACCCCCTGCAACCATAAACGGTTGGCTGCTTAGAGTTAGTGTACGGCTTTTGTCGTTTGAGAGCAACCCACCTCGAAGCCTTTGAGAGAGAATTCCTTGCGAGGATAAAGCCCTAACCACCCAAAGCCAAAGAGAATTAGGCATCACTTAAGTCTTCTTGTCTGTGTGATCTGAAGACTTATTACACTTGAGGACTGTGAATCCTCCAGCCGGTTAGGCGTCGCGTTCTGAGCATCCAAGAGACATTGTGGATCGCCGGTGAACGAAGTCTGTGAAGGTTTGGGAGTCTACCTTGAAGACTTACCAGAGTGATTGGGCGAGGTCTGTGTGCCCTTAGCTCAAGGGGAATACGGTGAGGACTGGGTGTCCTGAGCTGCGTGTTCAGGACTGGGTGTCCGGGACTGTGTGTCCTCGGGTTTAAATACCTAGCCGCCCTAACAAGACGTACAGTTGTCACAGCAACTGGAACTGGTCCAATAAATCATTGTCTTCAACGAGTCACTGGTTTCATCCTTCCCTTCTCTTTACTTACTGTTACTCCTTGTGAATTCATTGTATGATTGCACTATCTTTTATCTTCACTGAGTGACTGCGTGTTCTGTTTGGCTTCATAATATCTTCCTACCTGATCCTTACTACATTGCTGCTATTAGTCATTGTGCTTTCACTCCATTGAATACTTGACTATGGTTTGCCTAGTGTAGTCTACCTTCCACTGCATGGGAATAGGTTTATTTCTATCGTTTGTCTTCATAACTTCCACGTTTTGAAGACTTTCATAAAAATCACCTATTCACCCCCCCCTCTAGTCGATATAACGCACTTTCAAGGGCAGTCAGACTCGTGCTTGGCAGTGGGTCGGTCCAGCAGCCGGACATGCTGGCTCTACAGCTACCTCGCCGGTTCATGTCGTGTTCACCATAGAGCATGTGCGGCCGCACTTCGACGCCCTAATGGCGGAAGAGCTACCAGCGCAGGAGGACCTGTGTTGCAACCTTCGTCTCCTCAACGAGCACCGGTGAACAAGCGAACGACAATGCCGTCGTGGACATATGGCCCTATGATCCTGGCTTCCCGAATGAGCAGCGGGCGCTGTATCAGACCATCCGTAGGGCCCATGAGGCCCTCTCCGTCGTCCTTCGAGTTGTTGCGCTCGTCATGGCGCCGCTGTCTCACGTTGTCAACATGGTCAACGGACATGAGGATGAGGAGATGACTTTACTTGAAGAGGATGACATTGGGGATCCACTAGGGCCATAGCCGCACGTACGCAAGTGCCTCCTTATTAGTATATAAAACAATTTTTTTTCTTCCTCCTGGTTTCCTGACATCAGGGTCCCACACCATTGTCAACCTATGTAGTCAATAAACGAGAGAATTGCATAAGAAGCGGCCGACAGCTTGGACCAAGCAGCTCGAGCAGTATTTGTGTTTTTGAGGTGTGAGCACTGCAGAGTTTTTCTTGAGCGATGTTTAGCCCAGATATTAATTTTTCTCCTCTGAACAACAACGAAAACATCGCTGCGGCTATTAACTGGGCGGGCTGTGGCCCGTCTAGCCCAGGCCAGATATCCAGCCCAGATATTATTATTTTTTCAAGCTGAAAATGGCTAGCCCAGCTATACTTTTTTTAGGAATACCCGAGCAAGGTCAAGTTGTTATTCTCCGCCCCGCTAGGATGCAAATCTTTCCTAGGAGGGATGCATTAGGCTTGACAAGAAAATGGGCTTTAAGAAATAATAAATGGGATGTAATTATAAAAACTGAGCAATAATTATAAAAAATGCACCAAACACGTAATTACTTTATAAAATATTATTTTTGGATATTGAAAATTTTAATTTCATTAATTTTTGCGAGTGCAATGTTTCGTTGGATTTTTACGTAATATAAATTTATATTGAAATTGTATTTAATCTGACTAGAAATTTCGGGATAAAAATATTTCGGATCGCATCAAAATGTGGGAAATTTTATTGAATTCTGTTTTGAACGGTTGGTTGAAATTGGTTGTACTTTTAACAAACTGTAAATGGGCTGTAGTAAATTCCATTAGAATTCAAAAATTGGCTGCACATTCTTACAAATCTCAAATGGGCTATAAGTTCTCTGCCACACACTTGTGGCCTTACTAAGTTGACGCATCCCCTCAAAAAAAAGAGTTGACGCGTATGCAAGACTTTGTCAACTTATAGTCAACACACGCTTCTAGCAGCAGTGGCCGTTGGATGTCCATCCAACGGATGCCATGCTTCTTCTTCAATCTCGGATATTCTAGCTTCACCCACCCAAAAAATGATTCCTCCCCCTAACCATCTGGGATGCATCGCTTCGGAAGCTGACCTGTGGGCCTACTAAGTTGACGCGTACCAAGGGCTTTGTCAACTTAGTCAATGTAAACGATTCTAACTATAGTGACCGTACGATGTCCATCCAACGGCCGTCGTGCTTCTTCAACCTCTGGTCTTCCTGCTCCAGCCACCCAAAGCAGCGCCGGTCGTGCCGCCTGCTCCTGCCTCCCGTGGCCGGCTGTGCTGCTGCGCAGGCCTCACCGCCCATACTACTCCCACCGCTGGCCAGGGCATCCCTCCACTCACCCACACCCCCTGTTATTCTACAGCGATGACAACCTCACACCGCAGCCGAACCAGTGAACCCTCGTACTCCTCTCCGCGTGGGCATCCACTGCCGCGTCTTCCCCGGCTCCGCATCGTCCCCTTCCTAGGCGTCGCCGTCGTCCACCGCCCTGGTGCTTTCGGCGCGGCGTGGTCAACATGGTCAAGGAACGACTTCCATCAGAAGAGTACTATACGTGGAGAGGCTGACAACTGGGTCCACGACAGCCGCAAGGAAGTGCCTCCTTATTACGCGGAAAATAATTATTCCTCCACCTGACAGTGGGGACCCACCGGACGGGCCACCGTATTTCGCGAAAAAAACGTTTCCCCCTAACTGCTGGGACCCACCGGACGGGCCAACGTATTTCGCGAAAAAAACATTACCCCCGCTGTCAGCTCGGGCCCATCGGAGGTGCCTCCTTATTACGCACAAAAAAAATGAATACTCCCCCTGCTAGTTGGGACCCACCTTGGTGGGAGGCTGACTTGTGGGCCTACTAAGTTGACGGGGACGGAGTGCTTTGTCAACTTAGTCAATATGAACGATTCTAGCTCCAGTGACCGTACGATGTCCATCCAACGGCCATAGTGCTTCTTCAACCTCTGGTCTTGTTGCTCTAGCCGCCCAAAGCAGCACCAGTCATGCCGCATGCTCCTGCCTCCCGTGGCCGGCTGTGCTTCCCCGGAGGCCTCACCTCCCCTACTATTCCCACCGCTGGCCAGGCAATCCCTCTACTCACCCACATCCCCTGTTATTCTGCGGTGACAGCAGCCTCACATCACAGCGAACCAGTGAACCCTCGTACTCCTCTACGCGTGGGCATCCACTGTCGTGTCTTCCCCGGCTCTGCGTCATCCCCTTGCTAGACCTCGTCGTCGTCCACCACCCTGGTGCTCTCTACACGGCGTGGTCAACGTGGTCAAGGAACGGCTTCCATCGGACGTGGACTTTACGTGGAGAGGCTGACAACTGGGTCCACGGCCGCAACAAGGAAGTGCCTCCTTATTATGCGCAAAATAATTATTCCTCCACCTGACAGCGGGGACCCACTGGACGGGCCACCGTATTTCACGAAAAAAACGTTTCCCCTTGACTACTGGGACCCACTAGCTACATCTTCGCACACAAGGAAGTGCGCCCGGGCAAAAAAAACGGATTCGCCCCCCTAACTGCTGGGACCCACCAGCTACATCTTCGCTCGCAAGGAAGTGCCTGACAGTCGGGACCCACCTGGTCGAAGCGTACATAGTGTTGTCATTCTGGTCGCGAACGTGTACATGCATACTGGTCGATGTAGAGGCGCGCACGTGTCGTAGTAGAGGCGCACACGTAGCATGTACATGTACGTACAACGGCCAGTGTGCAAGAAAGAAAATACGGCCACGTACGTACATACGGGCAGGGTCTTGAATGCCTACTCGCGCATACGTATGGCCAGGGCTCGTGTACATGGCTGGGTCGGAACGGAGAAAGATCGTCGTCGTTGTGTTCATGGGGAGCCAACCGGCTGGGTCAGAACGGAATGCGTCGTCGTGTTCGTCGGGAGGGCTTGGACGGAATAGCCGATGGAAACGAGGCCTGGCGTACCACAGAATGGAGGAAACGGCCTTATGTTGGCCACGTTTGAAACGGGATCATATTCATCGGGAGGGGTCTGGCGTACCGCAAAACGGAGGAAACGGACCTCCTACGGTCGAAACGGGGGTCCTGTTGATCGGGAGGGGTGTGGCGTACCGCAAAACGGAGGAAACAGACTTGTGTTGGAGCGCTACGATCGAAACGGGGGTCCTGTTCATCAGGAGGGGTGTGGCGTACCGCAAAACGGGACTCCACGGGATACTGTTCATCTCCACCGTCGACCCCCTCCAGCCTCCACGGGCTACTGTTCATCCACCGTCGACCTCCTCCAGCCTTCACCTGCGACTGTTCATCCACGGGCTCCTGTTCATCCAGCCACCACTGCGCGCTACTCCACCGGCTACTGTTCAACCAGCCCTCTCCACGGGCTCCTGTTCAACCACCCCTCCACGAGCTACTGTTCATCCTGTCCTCCACTGTCTACTGTTCATCCTGCCCTCCACGGGGTGGTCCTGTTCATCCTTCCCTCCATGGGGTCCTGTTCATCCAGCCCCAACCGGCTCGATCGATCGGGGTATTGTTCATCCAGAGGCAACACCACAGTTTCCTGTTCATCCATCCCCACCGGGAACTGTTCATCCACCCCCCACAACGCTCACTATTCATCCAGAGGCAGCATTAATCGGCTTCAGTTAGCAGCAGTAGCGAAGGAATCGCTCGATCGAGTTCAGTTAACAGCCATCGATTGATCGCTCGGGTTCAGTAACGCGTAGCCTGCAGTGCAATCGCTCGGGTTCAGTTAGAGCCCAACGCCTAGCTCGGGTTCAGTTAGAGCCCAACGCCTCGTACCCACGTGCATGCGTGTACGAGAGAAACGCGCATCGCTCGGCCCCGACCACCCACCGTAACCGGGAACACCCTGATATTTTCCTCGCCCTCACTTCCACCATAGTTTTTTCCGTCATGGACGTCCCAAAGAATTCATGCAGCCGCGTCTCCGGCCCGCCCAGGACGAAAAGCCCATTTTCTGTCATGATTTTTTGTCATAGAAGTAGGACCCCACCACATCTATGATGATACCGGGTTTTGTCACAATTATCGTCATAGAAGTGTCATAAGTATGACAGAAAAAAATTGTTCGGCCCAAAATGTCACGGATGTGTCTTTTTTTGTAGTGGAATGACCTGAAACTTCACAGAGAATATTTTTGGAATAAAAAAATACTGGTGAAAGAATCAACACCAAGGGGCCCACACCCTGTCCACGAGGGTGGAGGGCGCGCCCACCCCCCTGGGGCACGCCCCCTGCCTCGTGGGCCCCCTAAGGCTCCACCGACCTCAACTCCAACTCTCTATATTCACGTTCAGGGAGAAAAAAATCAGGGAGAAGGATTCATCACGTTTTACGATACGAAGCCGCCGCCAAGCCCTAATCTCTCTCGGGAGGGCTGATCTAGAGTCTGTTCAGGGCTCCGGAGAGGGGAATCTGTCGCCATCGTCATCATCAACCTTCCTCCATCACCAACTTCATGATGCTCACCACCGTGTGTGAGTAATTCCATCATAGGCTTGCTGGACGATGATGGGTTGGATGAGATTTATCATGTAACCGAGTTAGTTTTGTTAGGGTTCTATTATGTTCTGAGATTGATGTTGCTATGACTTTGCTATGCTTAATGCTTGTCACTAGGGCCCGAGTGCCATGATTTTAGATATGAACCTATTATGTTTTCATGAATATATGTGAGTTCTTGATCCTATCTTACAAGTCAATAGTCACCTACTATGTGTTATGATCCGGTAACCCCGAAGTGACAATAATCGAGACCACTCCCGGTGATGACTTTAGTTTGAGGAGTTCTTGTATTCACCAAATGTTAATGCTTTGTTTCGGTACTCTATTAAAAGGAGGCCTTAATATCCATAAGCACATATTCCCCACTGCCACGGGAGGGTAGGACAAAAGATGTCATGCAAGTTCTTTTCCATAAGCACATATGACTATTTCGGAATACATGCCTACATTACATTCATGAACTGGAGCTAGTTATGTGTCACCCTATGTTATAAATGTTGCATGAGGAATCGCATCCGACATAATTATCCATCACTGATCCAATGCCTACGAGCTTTTCACATATTGATCTTTGCTTAGTTACTTTTCCGTTGCCACTGTTACGATTACTACAAAAACCACTACTGTTACTTTTGCCACCGTTATCGTTACTTCCATACTACTTTGCTACTAAATACTTTGCTGCAGATATTAAGTCTTTCAGGTGTGGTTGAATTGAAAACTCAACTGCTAATACTTGAGAATATTCTTTGGCTTCCCTTGTGTCGAATCAATAAATTTGGGTTGAATACTCTACCCTCGAAAACTGTTGCGATCCCCTTTACTCGTGGGTTATCAAGACTATTTTCTAGCGCCGTTGCTGGGGAGCATAGCTCTATTCTTTGAGTCACTTGGGATTAATATCTATTGATCACTATGAGGAACTTGAAAGACGAAAAAACCAAGATTTATCCCTCAACTACGAGGGGAAGTAAGGAATTGTCATCTAGCACTGCACTTGATTCACCTTCTCTTTTGAGTAAACTTGCGACACCTAAACCTACTCCTGCTAGTGATTCTGATATGTCGCATGTTATTGATGATGCTACTTCTGCTATGCATGATGCTTATGATGAAACTACTTCTATGCTTGATAATACTGTGCCATTAGGTGAATTTCTTGATGAACAACTTGCTAGGGTTAGAGAGAATGAAATTATTGAAACTGATAATGTTGATGAAAGTGATGATGAAGATTCTCCCCCTAGATATGAATTGCCTGATGTGCCTGAGGGTTATGTTATGGATGAAGAAACTGCTAGAGATTTTTTAGCTTGCAAAGATAGATATGATCTTAAGAAACTGTTAGGTAAACTGAAAGAAAAATCTTTGAATGCTAGAATGAAGTATGACCCTGCTTTTGCTACTTCACCTATCTGTATTTCTGATAAGGATTACGATTTCTCTGTCGATCATGAGTTGATTACTTTGGTTGAATATGATCCTTTTTATGGCTATGATTCTGAAACTGTTGTGGCACATTTTACTAAATTAAATGAGATAGCCACCCTATTTACTCATGAGGAAAAAGATCGTTACTACTATATCCTTAAGTTATTTCCGTTCTCATTAAAGGGTGATGCTAAAATATGGTTTAATTCTCTTGATCCTGGCTGTGTGCGTAGTCCCCAGGATATGATTTATTACTTCTCTGCTAATATTTCCCTGCTCATAAGAAACAAGCCACCTTAAGGGAAATATATAATTTTGCGCAAATTAAAGAAGAGTGTCTCCCACAAGCTTGGGGGAGGCTTCTCCCATTACTTAATGCTTTGCCTGATCATCCTCTCAAGAAAAATGAAATACTTGATATCTTTTATAATGGACTAATCGATGCTTCCAGAGACCACCTGGATAGTTGTGCTGGTTGTGTTTTCAGGGAAAGAACTGTTGATCAAGCTGAATTGCTATTGAATAATATGTTGAGTAATGATAATGATTGGACACTTCCTGAACCAACTCCTAAGCAAACTCCAAAGAAAAGGGGTATTCTATTTCTCAGTCCTGAAGATATGCAAGAGGCAAAGAAGTATATGAAAGAAATGGGTACTAAAGCTGAAGATGTTAAGAATTTACCACCTATTGAAGAAATACATGGTCTTGATAACCCGACACAGGTAGTAAAGGTAAATTCTCTCTATAGATTTGATGAAGGTGATATTCCTCGTAATAAGTCTGCTAGCCAATGCTTGGATGAGTTTGATAATTTTATTGTTAAGCAAGAAAACTTCAATGCTTATGTTGGTAGAAAATTAAACGTAATGCTTATATGATTGAACACTTGAGTGATTATATGTCTAGGGTTAAAGGTGAATTTAAACTTATTAGTAAACATGCTTATATGGTTACCACTCAAGTAGAACAAGTGCTTAAAGCTCAGAATGATTTGCTCAATGAATTAAATAATAAGAAAAATGATAATGCTGTTAGAGTTGTGACTAGAGGGGGTAAATGAAGGAAATATGCCCTAGAGGCAATAATAAAGTTATTATTTATTTCCTTATATCATGATAAATGTTTACATTCATGCTAGAATTGTATTAACCGGAAACATAATACATGTGTGAATACATAAACAAACAGAATGTCACTAGTATGCCTCTACTTGACTAGCTCGTTGATCAAAGATGGTTATGTTTCCTAGCCATTGACATGAGTTGTCATTTGATTAATGGGATCACATCATTAGGAGAATGATGTGATTGACTTGACCCATTCTGTTAGCTTAGCACATGATCATTTAGTATTCTGCTATTGCTTTCTTCATGACTTATACATGTTCCTATGACTATGAGATTATGCAACCCCCGTCTACCAGAGGAACACTTTGTGTGCTACCAAACGTCACAACGTAACTGGGTGATTATAAAGGTGCTCTACAGGTGTCTCCGAAGGTACTTGTTGGGTTGGCGTATTTCGAGATTAGGATTTGTCACTTTGATTGTCAGAGAGGTATCTCTGGGCCCACTCGGTAATACACATCACTATAAGCATTGCAAGCATTGCAACTAATGAGTTAGTTGCGGGATGATGTATTACAGAACAAGTAAAGAGACTTGCCGGTAACGAGAATGAACTAGGTATTAAGATGCCGACGATCGAATCTCGGGCAAGTAACATATCGATGACAAAGGGAACAACGTATGTTGTTATGCGGTTTGACCGATAAAGATCTTCGTAGAATATGTAGGAGCCAATATGAGCATCCAGGTTCCGCTATTGGTTATTGACCGGAGACATGTCTCGGTCATGTCTACATAGTTCTCGAACCCGTAGGGTCCGCACACTTAAAGTTCGATGACGGTTATATTATGAGTTTACGTGTTTTGATGTACTGAAGGAAGTTCGGAGTCCCGGATGTGATCACGGACATGACGAGGAGTCTCGAAATGGTCTAGACATAAAGATTGATATATTGGAAGCCTATATTTGGATATCGGAAGTGTTCCGGGTGAAATCGGGATTTTATCGGAGTACCGGGGGTTACCGGACCCCCTCGGGGGTTTAATGGGCCAAGATGGGCCTTAGTGGAGAAGAGGAGGGGCAGCCAAGGCAGGCCGCGTGCCCCCTCTCCCTCTAGTCCGAATTGGACAAGGAGGGGGGGCGCCCCCCTTTCCTTCCTCTCTCCCTCCTCCTTCCCCCTTCTCCTACTCCAACTAGGAAAGGAGGGAGTCCTACTCCCGGTGGGAGTAGGACTCCTCCCTGGCACGCCTCCTCCTGGCCAGCCGCCTCTCCCCCTTTCTCCTTTATATACGGGGGCAGGCGCACCTCTAGACACAACAATTGATCTCTTGGATCTCTTAGCCGTGTGCGGTGCCCCCCTCCACCATAGTCCACCTCGATAATATCATAGCGGTGCTTAGGCGAAGCTTTGCGTCGGTAGAACATCATCATCGTCACCACGCCATCGTGCTGACGGAACTCTCCCTCAAAGTTTGGCTAGATCGGAGTTTGAGGGACGTCATCGAGCTGAACGTGTGCTGAACTCGGAGGTGTCGTACGTTCGGTACTTGATTGGTCGGATCGTGAAGACATACGACTACATCAACCGCGTTGTGCAAATGCTTCCGCTTTCGGTCTACGAGGGTATGTGGACAACACTCTCCCCTCTCGTTGCTATGCATCACCATGATCCTGTGTGTGCGTAGGAATTTTTTTGAAATTACTACGTTCCCCAACAGTGGCACCCGAGCCAGGTTTTATGCGTAGATGTTATATGCACGAGTAGAACACAAGTGAGTTGTGGGCGATATAAGTCATACTACTTACCAGCATGTCATACTTTGGTTCAGCGATATTGTTGGATGAAGCGGCCCGGACCGACATTACGCGTACGCTTACGCGAGACTGGTTCTACCGACGTGCTTTGCACATAGGTGGCTGGCGGGTGTCAGTTTCTCCAACTTTAGTTGAACAAAGTGTGGCTATGCCCGGTCCTGTAGAAGGTTAAAACAACACTAACTTGACACACTATCATTGTGGTTTTGATGCGTAGGTAAGAACGGTTCTTGCTCAGCCCATAGCAGCCACGTAAACTTGCAACAACAAAGTAGAGGATGTCTAACTTGTTTTTGCAGGGCATGTTGTGATGTGATATGGTCAAGGCATGATGCTATATTTTATTGTATGAGATGATCATGTTTTGTAACCGAGTTATCGGCAACTAGCAGGAGCCATATGGTTGTCGCTTTATTGTATGCAATGCAATTGCCCTATAATGCTTTACTTTACACTAAGCGTTAGCGATAGTCATAGAAGCATAAGTTGGCGAGATGACAACGATGCTATGATGGAGATCAAAGTGTCGTGTCGGTGACAATGGTGATCATGACGGTGCTACGGAGATGAAGATCACAAGCACAAGATAATGATGCCCATATCATATCATTTATATTGATTGCATGTGATGTTTATCTTTTATGCATCTTATCTTGCTTTGATTGACGGTAGCATTATAAGATGATCTCTCACTAAATTATCAAGGTATAAGTTTTCTCCCTGAGTATGCACCGTTGCGAAAGTTCTTCGTGCTGAGACACCACGTGATGATCGGGTGTGATAGGCTCTACGTTCAAATACAACGTGTGCAAAACAGTTGCACACACGGAATACTCAGGTTAAACTTGACGAGCCTAGCATATGCAGATATGGCCTCGGAACACTGAGACCGAAAGGTCGAGCATGAATCATATAGTAGATGTGATCAACATAGTGATGTTCACCATTGAAACTACTCCATCTCACGTGATGATCGGACGTGGTTTGGTTGATTTGGATCACGTGATCACTTAGAGGATTAGAGAGATATCTATCTAAGTGGGAGTTCTTAAGTAATATGATTAATTGAACTTAAATTTATCATGAACTTAGTACCTGATAGTATTTTGCTTGTCTATGTTTATTGTAGATAGATGGCCCGTGCTGTTGTTCCGTTAAATTTTAATGCGTTCCTTAAGAAAGCAAAGTTGAAAGATGATGGTAGCAATTACACGGACTGGGTCCGTAACTTGAGGATTATCCTCATTGCTGCACAGAAGAATTACGTCCTGGAAGCACCGTTGGGCGCCAGGCCTGCTGCAGATGTTGCTGATAACGTTAAGAACATCTCGCAGAGTAAAGCTGATGACTACTCGATAGTTCAGTGTGCCATGCTTTACGGCTTAGAACCGAGACTTCAACAACGTTTTGAACGTCATGGAGCATATGAGATGTTCCAGGAGTTGAAGTTAATATTTCAAGCAAATGCCCGGATTGAGAGATATGAAGTCTCCAATAAGTTCTATAGCTGCAAGATGGAGGAAAATAGTTCTGTCAGTGAACATATACTCAAAATGTCTGTGTATCATAATCACTTGACTCAACTGGGAGTTAATCTTCCTGTTGATAGTGTCATTGACAGAGTTCTTCAATCACTGCCACCAAGCTACAAAAGCTTCGTGATGAACTATAATATGCAAGGGATGAATAAGACAATTCCCGAGCTCTTCGTGATGCTAAAGGCTGCGGAGGTAGAAATCAAAAAGGATCATCAAGTGTTGATGGTCAACAAGACCACTAGTTTCAAGAAAAAGGGTAAAGGGACGAAGAAGGGGAACTTGAAGAAGAACGGCAAACAAGTTGCTGCTCAAGAGAAGAAACCCAAGTCTGGACCTAAGCCTGAAACTGAGTGCTTCTACTCCAAACAGACTAGTCACTGGAAGCGGAACTGCCCCAAGTATTTGGCGGATAAGAAGGATGGCAAGGTGAACAAAGGTATATGTGATATACATGTTATTGATGTGTACCTTACTAATTCTCGCGGTAGCACCTAGGTATTTGATACTGGTTCTGTTGCTAATATTTGCAACTCGAAACAGGGACTATGGATTAAGCGAAGATTGGCTAAGGACGAGGTGACGATGCGCGTGGGAAATGGTTCCAAAGTCGGTGTGATCGCGGTCGGCACGCTACCTCTACATCTACCTTTGGGAATAGTTTTAGACATGAATAATTATTATTTGGTGCCAGCGTTGAGCATGAACATTATATCTGGGTCTTGTTTGATGCGAGACGGTTATTCATTTAAATCAAAGAATAATGGTTGTTCTATTTATATGAGTAATATCTTTTATGGTCATGCACCCTTGAAGAGTGATCTATTCTTATTGAATCTCGATAGTAGTGATACACATATTCATAATATTGAAGCCAAAAGATGTAGAGTTGATAATCATAGTGCAACTTATTTGTGGCACTGTCGTTTAGGTCATATTGGTGTAAAGCTCATGAAGAAACTCCATACTGATGGACTTTTGGAACCACTTGATTATGAATCACTTGGTACTTGTGAACCGTGCCTCATGGGAAAGATGACTAAAACACCATTCTCCGGAACTATGGAGCGAGCAATAGATTTGTTGGAAATCATACATACAGATGTATGTGGTCCGATGAATGTTGAGGCTCGCGGCGGGTATTGTTATTTTCTCACCTTCACAGATGATTTAAGCAGATATGGGTATATCTACTTAATGAAACATAAGTCTGAAAATTTTGAAAAGTTCAAAGAATTTTAGAGTGAAGTTGAAAATCACCGTAACAAGAAAATAAAGTTTCTACGATCTGATCGTGGAGGAGAATATTTGAGTTACGAGTTTGGTCTACATTTGAGACAATGCGGAATAGTTCCGCAACTCACGCCACCCGGAACACCACAGCGTAATGGTGTGTCCAAACGTCGTAATCATACTTTACTAGATATGGTGCGATCTATGATGTCTCTTACTGATTTGCCGCTATCATTTTGGGGTTATGCTTTAGAGATGGTTGCATTCACGTTAAATAGGGCACCATCGAAATCTGTTGAGATGACGCCTTATGAAATGTGGTTTGGCAAGAAACCAAAGTTGTCGTTTCTTAAAGTTCGGGGCTGTGATGCTTATGTGAAAAAACTTCAACCTGATAAGGTCGAACCCAAATCGGAGAAATGTGTCTTCATAGGATACCCAAAGGAAACTGTTGGGTACACCTTCTATCACAGATCTGAAGGCAAAACTTTTGTTTCTAAATTTGGATCCTTTCTATAGAATGAGTTTCTCTCGAAAGAAGTGAGTGGGAGGAAAGTAGAACTTGATGAGGTTCATCACAGAAACCGGTTCCTGTGACACCTACACCAATTAGCGGGGAAGTTAATGATGATGATCATGAAACTTCAGATCAAGTAGTTACCGAACCTCGTAGATCAACCAGAGTGAGATCCGCACCAGAGTGGTACGGTAATCCTGTTCTGGAGGTTATGTTGTTAGACCATGACGAACCTACGAACTATGAAGAAGCGATGGTGAGCCCAGATTCCGCAAAATGGCTTGAGGCCATGAAATCTGAGATGGGATCCATGTATGAGAAAAAAGTGTGGACTTTGGTTGACTTGCCGATGATCGGCAAGCCATTGAAAATAAATGGATCTTCAAGAAGAAGACTGACACTGACGGTAATGTTACTGTCTATAAAGCTCGACTTGTTGCAAAAGGTTTTCGACAAGTTCAAGGGATTGACTACGATGAGACTTTCTCACCCGTAGCGATGCTTAAGTCTGTCCGAATCATGTTAGCAATTGCTGCATTTTATGATTATGATTATGAAATTTGGCAAATGGATGTCAAAACTGCATTCCTAAATGGATTTCTGGAAGAAGAGTTGTATATGATGCAACCAGAAGGTTTTGTCGATCCAAAGGGAGCTAACAAAGTGTGCAAGCTCCAGCGATCCATTTATGGACTGGTGCAAGCCTCTCGGAGTTGGAATAAACGTTTTGATAGTGTGATAAAAGCATATGGTTTTATACAGACTTTTGGAGAAGCTTGTATTTACAAGAAAGTGCGTGGAGCTCTGTAGCATTTCTGATATTATATGTGGATGACATATTGCTGATTGGAAATGATATAGAATTTCTGGATAGCATAAAGGGATACTTGAATAAGAGTTTTTCAATGAAGGACCTCGGTGAAGCTGCTTATATATTGGGCATCAAGATCTATAGAGATAGATCAAGACGCTTAATTGGACTTTCACAAAGCACATACCTTGACAAAGTTTTGAAGAAGTTCAAAATGGATCAAGCAAAGAAAGGGTTCTTGCTTGTGTTACAAGGTGTGAAGTTGAGTAAGACTCAATGCCCGACCACTGTAGAAGATAGAGAGAAGATGAAAGATGTTCCCTATGCTTCAGCCATAGGCTCTATCATGTATGCAATGCTGTGTACCAGAACTGATGTGTGCCTTGCTATAAGTTCAGCATGGAGGTACCAAAGTAATCCAGGAGTGGATCACTGGACAGCGGTCAAGAACATCCTGAAATACCTGAAAAGGACTAAGGATATGTTTCTCGTTTGTGGAGGTGACAAAGAGCTAGTCGTAAATGGTTACGTCGATGCAAGCTTTGACACTGATCCGGACGATTCTAAATCGCAAACTAGATACGTGGTTGCATTGAACGGTGGAGCTGTCAGTTGGTGCAGTTCTAAACAAAGCGTTGTGGCGGGATCTACGTGTGAAGCGGAGTATATAGCTACTTCAGAAGCAGCAAATGAAGGAGTCTGGATGAAGGAGTTCATATCCAATCTAGGTGTCATACCTAGTGCATCGGGTCCAATGAAAATCTTTTGTGACAATACTGGTGCAATTGCATTGGCAAAGGAATCCAGATTTCACAACTGAACCAAGCACATCAAGAGATGCTTCATCTCCATCCGGGATCAAGTCCAGGTGGGAGACATAGAAATTTGCAAGATACATACGGATTTGAATGTTGCAGACACGTTGACTAAGCCTCTTCTACGAGCAAAACATGATCAGCACCAAGACTCCATGGGTGTAAGAATCATTAATGTGTAATCTAGATTATTGACTCTAGTGCAAGTGGAAGACTAAAGGAAATATGCCCTAGAGGCAATAATAAATTTATTATTTATTTCCTTATATCATGATAAATGTTTATTATTCATGCTAGAATTGTATTAACCGAAAACATAATACTTGTGTGTATACATAAACAAACAGAATGTCACTAGTATGCCTCTACTTGACTAGCTCGTTGATCAAAGATGGTTATGTTTCCTAGCCATTGACATGAGTTGTCATTTGATTAACGGGGTCACATCATTAGGAGAATGATGTGATTGACTTGACCCATTCCATTATCTTAGCACACGATCGTTTAGTATTCTGCTATTGCTTTCTTCATGACTTATACATGTTCCTATGACTATGAGATTATGCAACTCCCGTCTACCAGAGGAACACTTTGTGTGCTACCAAATGTCACAACGTAACTGGGTGATTATAAAGGTGCTCTACAGGTGTCTCTGAAGGTACTTGTTGGGTTGGCGTATTTCGAGATTAGGATTTGTCACTCCGATTGTCGGAGAGGTATCTCTGGGCCCACTGGTGCCGTATGTTCGGTACTTGATCGGTCGGATCGTGAAGACGTACGACTACATCAACCGCGTTGTGCAAACACTTCCGATTTCGGTCTATGAGGGTATGTGGACAACACTCTCCCCTCTAGTTGCTATGCATCACCATGATCTTGTGTGTGCGTAGGATTTTTTTTGAAATTACTACGTTCCCCAACAGTAAAATGACTCAGGAACCTTTGTATCCTGAGGGCCACCCTAAGAGAATTGAGGAAGATTCTCATAGAACTAATGTTGATGCACCTAGTTCTTCTAAGAAGAAGAAAAAGAAAAATGATAGGACTTTGCATGCTTCTCGTGAACCTGTTGTTGACACACCTGAGAATCCCAATGATATTTCTATTTCTGATGCTGAAACACAATCTGGTAATGAACATGAACCTAATGATAATATTAATGATGATGTTCATGTTGATGCTCAACCTATCAATACCAATGATGTAGAGATTGAACCTGATGTTGATCTCGATAACCCACAATCAAAGAATCAACGTTATGATAAGATAGACTTTGTTGCTAGGAAGCATGGTAAAGAAAGAGAACCATGGGTTCAGAAACCCATGCCTTTTCCTCCTAAACCATCCAAGAAAAAGGATGATGAGGATTTTGAGCACTTTGCTGAAATGATTAGACCTATCTTTTTTGCGTATGCGTATGCCTGATATGCTTAAAATGAATCCTTATGCCAAGTATATGAAAGATATTATTACAAATAAAATAAAGATACCGAAAGCTAATATTTCCACCATGCTAGCTATTTATACTTTTAAAGGCGGAATACCCAAGAAACTAGGAGATCCAGGAGTACCAACTATACCACGCTCCATTAAAAGAAACTATGTTAAAACTGCTTTATGTGATCTTGGAGCCAGTGTTAGTGTTATGCCTCTCATTTATATCATAGACTTGATTTGAATAAGTTGACACCTACTGAAATATCTTTGCAAATGGTCGATAAATCAACTACTATACCAGTCGGTATTTGCGAGGATGTGCCTGTTGTGGTTGCAAACTTTACTATTTTAACGAACTTTGTTATTCTTGATATTCCCAAGGACGATAGTATGTCGATTATCCTTGGTAGACCCTTTTTGAATACTGCAGGGGCTGTTATTGATTGCAACAAAGGCAATGTCACTTTTCATGTTAATGGTAATGAGCATATGGTACACTTTCTGACAAAACAACCTCAAGTCCACAGTATCAATTCTATTGGAAAAATTCCAACGATTATTATTGGAGGTTTTGAATTTCCTCTTCCTACTGTCAAGAAGAAATATGATATTCTTATTGTTGGGGATGTGCATATCCCCGTTGAGGTAACCTAGTGTTATTCAAAAATTCTCCAGTTTCATGAGATTCGGAAAGAGTTTGTTAACAAGACTTGATCAACCTTGTTAGTGGATTCCTTTTGATGAGCATGAGATGGATGAAGTTAGAAAGCACAACCCTCTGTACCCTCCTTTTACTTTCTGTTATTTACATTAAATAAAGCAAAAATAGTATTTTCTGTCTGTTTTCTGAATTATCCTTGGAATAAAAAAGTACCCCAAAAATAAAAGTTCTCCAATTGTCCTGAAAATGAAATATGATTTATTCTAGAATACTTAAGAATTATTGGCACTGAGAACACACCAGGGGGCCACACCACCTAGCCACGAGGATCCAGGGCGCACCCACCCCCCGGAGCGTGCCCCCTACCTCGTGGACCCCATGTGGTCCCCCTCCACTTATTCCTGCACCCACACACTTCGTCTTCCTCCAGAAAAAATCATCCCACAACTCAAACCCGTGTTCTAGCTCATTTTGCTGCCATTTTCGATCACCTTGCTCAAAGCTCCATTCACAAAACTGCTTTGGGGGATTGTTCTTCGGTATGTGACTCCTCCAATGGTCCAATTAGTTTTTGTTCTAGTGCTTTATTTATTGCAAATTTTTGCTGCTTAGGTGACCTGTTCTTGAGCTTGCATGTCAAATTTATGTGGTCAAAAGTAGTTTTAATGCATGATATGGCCTCGAGGCACTTGTGGGAGTAGTTGCTATTAATCTTGTTAAGTTTGGTTCACTTTTATTTTGAGTCACTAAAAATTTCAAAAAAAATTCAGAGAAAGAAAATGATGAAAATATTGTTGAGGGGCTCTTCAAGCCGAACCTCGAAGGATAAGCAAACTGAAGAGAATAAGAAGCCCAAATATAATCTCCCTCGCACTGCGGAGGTTCGGCCGTGCGAATGGCCTTGTGATGAGTTCTTGAGAGCAGGTGGGATTTATGAGGACTTTTATTTGGCTGAGAATGCAGGCCTCAGCGACTTCCTCCACGACTAGCGCGAACAATATCTCCTCCTCACTAATATTTTTGTGCAAATTTTTTACTTTCATGCTAAGAGATCACCACCTTCAGTGGAATTTCACATATATGATTAGGTTATGGAGATGTGATTATATGATTTTTGTCGGGTCTGTAAGATACCCTTTGCGGGCAGCATAGAGGAACCACATTGTACTGATGTGGAGGGGTTTACCGGTACGATTGCTATAGGGGAAACGAGGAAAGTTTCCGATGCAAGAATTACTAGCATACATTTTCCTGTTCTACGTTACTTTGCAATATTTTCTAGTAGATGCTTAATTGGTCGCGGGAACAGTGGAAATCTTAGTGCTCCTGATATTGTTCTTTTGCGCCATGCTTTGTTTCGTGATACCACTTTCAGTTTAGGCGCTATTGTTGCTAAACGATTAAATCTGAGTCGTACAAAAGGCCCCATCTTCGGAGGCATCTTTGCTTCGCGCCTTTCTGCACACTTTAGGATACCTATTAGGCATTATGAGAAAGAGGAAAAGTTGTTGTCCCTATTTTTCTAGATAATAATAGTATGGTAGCACATGATTTCATTGTTAAAGATAAAAAGAAGATGCTTAAGTATAAATTGATATTTGATAAAAATTACTGTGAGATTATTACCTTGCCTACACCTTCTTTGTTTAACATATTTTCAGGCACATACCTCATTTTGCCGGAGGCCGTTTATGCATACTGGAGCCTGACACCAGCTCCAGAGCCTGAGCCGAAGCCATCCCTTGACCCTTATCAATAGTATGTTTATCAGTGGGATCTAGAGGAGATCGCCAACCAGTGGCACCCAAAGGACACTCCTCCATACACCGGAGAGGGCAGCTTTGAGCCATGGCCCTAGACCAACTTAGGCCAAAAGCCTAAGCTTGGGGGAGTACGTATTTCTCACCAACATTACATTCATGTTCACACGCTCATTGTAGTTGTCGGTGCTCATACTTTTTTATTGTACTATCCATGCTAGTTAATTTTCTTTTTAAGCCTTCTTCTTGTGTGTTTGAAAAACCTTAAGAAAAACCAAAAAAATAGTTGTAACTTTTAGCTAGTTTACTTCCCATGCCTGTAGTAGTAGTAACTAAAAGAAAACCCAAAAAGATTTCTCGTTCTTCTTTTGCTTGTTGGGAGCTTTCCCGTGTAAATAGTTTTGTTTCTTTTCTTTTCTTTGGGGGTCGAGAGGAGAAGACAATGATGAAAATTTTGAGTGGCTCTCATATGCATTATTGTTGATCTAACAAAGAGCCCATATTACCTTTGTCTTCTCCCTTGTATTGAATCCTTGTAGATTCCAGCTTAGTCCAATGCACGTGCACTATTATTATTATCCACACCGTTCGGTTGTGCAAGTGAAAGGCAATAATGATGATATATGATGGACTGATTGAGATGAGAGAAGCTGGTATGAACTCGACCTATCTTGTTTTTGTAAATATGATTGGTTCATCGTTCCTGATTCAGCCTATTATGAATGAAACATGTTTGCAATGACAATTAGAGATTATAATTGATCATGCCATGCTTAATTAGCTAGGAGTTTATAATGGTTTACCTTGCGTGCCAACATGCTATTAAAATGGTTGTGATGTGGTATGATAGGGTGGTATCCTCCTTTGAATGATTCAAGAGGCTTGACTTGGCACATGTTCATGCATGTAGTTGAAACAAAATCAACATAGCCTCGACGATATTTATGTTGATGGTGAATTATATCCTACTCATGCTTGCACTCAGTGTTGATTAATTTTAATGCATGTTCATGACTATTGTCGCTCTTTAGCTGGTCGCTTCCCAGTCTTTTTCTAGCCTTCACTTGTACTAAGCGGGAATATTGCTTGTGCATCCACTTCCATAAACCCCAAAAGTTATTCCATATGAGTCCGCCATACCTTCCTATATGCGGTATCTACCTGCTGTTCCAAGTAAATTTGTATATGCCAAACTCTAAACCTTCAAATGAAATTCCGTTTTGTATGCTCGAATAACTCATGTATCGACTAGGGCTGTCTATATCTTCCATGCTAGGTGGGTTATTCTCACGAGGAGTGGACTCCGCTCCTCATTCACGAGAAAAGGGCTGGTAACCGGGATGCCCAGTCCCATGCTTAAATTAAAATAATTTCAAACAAAACTCCCCAAGGATTGTTGTTAGTTGGAGGCACCCGTTGTTTCGGACAAGCCATGGATTGATGTTTGTTGGTGGTGCGGGAGTATAAACTTTACCATTCTGTTTAGGAACCGCCTATAATGTGTGCAGCATGGAAGATATCAAGATCTCTTGGTTGTTATGTTGACAATGAAAGTATGCCACTCAAAATATTATTTATCTCTATTTCAAAAATCGAGCTCTGGCACCCCTACAAATCCCTGCTTCCCTCTGCGAAGGGCCTATCTATTTACTTTTATGTTGACTCATCATCCTCTTATCAAAAAGCACCAGTTGGAGAGCACCGCTGTCATTTGCATGCATTACTATTAATTTACATTGAGTATGACTATGATTGGATCTCTTTTACAATGAATTACAATGTCTAGTCAGCCCTTGATTTTCAGAGGTGCTCTGCATTTATGTTTTGTGGTCTCAGAAAGGGCTAGCGAGATACCATCTTGTTATATCATATTATGATTGTTTTGAGAAAGTGTTGTCATTCGAGATTTATTATTATTGCTCGCTAGTGGATTATGCCATTGATATGAGTAAACATGAGACCTAAATGTTATTGTGAATATGGTTAGTTCATAATCTTTGTTGAAAACTTGAATGCTAGCTTTACATATTTACAACAACAAGAGCAAACAGAGTTTGTAAAAGTTTTTCTTTATCACTTTCAGTTTGTCAACTGAATTGCTTGAGGACAAGCAAAGGTTTAAGCTTGGGGGAGTTGATACGTCTCCATCGTATCTACTTTTCCAAACACTTTTGCCCTTGTTTTGGACTCTAACTTGCATGATTTGAATGGAACTAACCCGGCCTGACGTTGTTTTTAGCAGAATTGCCATGGTGTTATTTTTGTGCAGAAATAAAAGTTCTCGGAATGACCTGAAACTTCACGAAGAATATTTTTGGAATAAAAAATACTGGCGAAAGAATCAACACCAGGGGGCCCACACCCTGTCCACGAGGGTGTAGGGCGCGCCCACCCCCCTGGGGCGTGCCCCCTGCCTTGTGGGCCCCTCGAGGCTCCACTGACCTCAACTCCAACTCTATATATTCACGTTGGGGGAGGAAAAAAATCAGGGAGAAGGATTCATCATGTTTTAAGATACGAAGCCACCGCCAAGCCCTAAAACCTCTCACGAGGGCTGATCTGGAGTCCGTTTGGGGCTCCGGAGAGGGGAATCCGTCGCCATCGTCATCATCAACCATCCTCCATCATCAATTTCATGATGCTCACCGCTGTGCGTGAGTAATTCTGTCGTAGGCTTGCTGGACGGTGATGGGTTGGATGAGATTTATCATGTAATCGAGTTAGTTTTGTTAGGGTTTGATCCCTAGTATCCACTATGTTCTGAGATTGAAGTTGCTATGACTTTGCTATGCTTAATGCTTGTCACTAGGGCCCGAGTGTCATGATTTCAGATATGAAACTATTATGTTTTCATCAATATATGAGTGTTCTTGATCCTATCTTGCAATTCTATAGTCACCTACTATGTGTTATGATCCGGCAACCCCGAAGTGACAATAATCGGGACCACTCCCGGTGATGACCGTAGTTTGAGGAGTTCATGTATTCACTATGTGTTAATGCTTTGGTCCGGTACTCTATTAAAAGGAGGCCTTAATATCCCTTAGTTTTTTTTCCAATAGGACCCCGCTGCCACGGGAGGGTAGGACAAAAGATGTCATGCAAGTTCTTTTCCATAAGCATGTATGACTATATTCGGAATACATGCCTACATTACATTGATGTATTGGAGCTTGTTCTGTGTCACCCTATGTTATAACTGTTGCATGAGGGATCGCATCCGACATAATTATCCATCACTGATCCAATGCCTACGAGCTTTTCACATATTGATCTTTGCTTAGTTACTCTTCTGTTGCCGCTGTTACGATTACTACAAAAACCACTACTGTTACTTTTGCCACCGTTACCATTACTTCCATACTACTTTGCTACTAAATACTTTGCTGCAGATATTAAGTCTTTCAGGTGTGGTTGAATTGACAAATCAACTGCTAATACTTGAGAATATTCTTTGGCTCCCCTTGTGTCGAATCAATAAATTTGGGTTGAATACTATACCCTCGAAAACTGTTGCGATCCCCTACACTTGTGGGTTATCACGCGGGCGCTACCTTGGCCGGGTAGGACGGCATAAGCATTGTGAGCCCGAGTTTGGTTATGTGCACATGTCCCCGTTTGGGACCTTTATTGTTTTGCCACGACGGTGGTTGTTGATGCCTTTGGTAGGCATGGGGCCACCCAGGACTTAGCCCAAAGGGGAGTTGGTCAGAGTGGCCGGGAGAGTGTCATGGCGGTAGATTGGTTTTGTCAGAATGTCGTTGGTCCACCTGAATGGGAGCGTGAGGCCATGCGTTCCGTGGTGTGGGTAAAGTGCGCTACCTCTGCAGAGTATTTGTTAAATCTATCGATAGCCGCGCACGTGGATAAGGGCCCAATTCGTAGTTGGTCACACTATGGGTCAACAGTAATAATAATCATAATGTGCTTAATAACAACCCCGTTTCGATGACGAGAGAAGTTGGTTGATCTTTGTGTGATCGTGAGAGGGTCACTGTGGTATCGTGGATACCGAGTTGATGGTTATTTGTGATGTTGTGCCAAAGTCAAGGGTAAAGGTCAAGCTCCTTGTGGTCATTAATGATTACTATGGTATTGTAATACCAAGCTTGATTGGATCCTGAGATGATCATGTGATGTCCATGATGGTATAAGTTTGTGCATGTGATGGTTACGAGGTAACCCGAGCAGAGTAAGTTGGTGCATGATAGTGTCATCATGTTGCATGCTAGTATCATCATGTTCATATGTTCATACCATGCTCATATTGTTCTAGCTGTATCATGTCCATCTTGTTCATGCTATGATTGATCTGTTAATATCATGTTAATCCTTGTTAACATGTAATTGCCATGTTATTGTCTGTCTTGATTGCTCTTGGTTGTTGTGAGCTTGCAAGTACATTCAATGTACTGACCTGGCGTGTCATGTCAGTTTGCAGGTCATGCCGGAGTTGATTGCTTGTTTGCCGTGGATTCCTTGTTTGCGAGCTAGGATAAGCGTTCCAGTTAGAGTCCATGCGGAGTGGAGTTCATCACCATCGTCGCTGTTCCGCTGCTAGAGTTATTCCGCTGCATCATGTTGTTCTGCTGCTTGCATGGAGCAACCGTGGCAGACGTAGTGTCATCGTGCCAATGTAATCCCCCTTGTACCCATATAGCTTGTAATAAAGAGTTGATTTGTTCTATGCTAAGCAGTGCCGTATTCCAAAAGACTTCTCCTCAATCTCTGGGCTGGAATATGGGGCGTTCCGATTTCTCTGAGCCGAGGTGCCACATTGTGCCAAGCCCGCACACTCTATCCACGACCCAAGGAAACGCATGGCAGTAGTAGTGGGATTATATTAAAGAAAAATATATAAGTTTTGGTGGGATCGTGCCCTCGAGGGAGAAATTGCATACACCACCGACTGTTGTTTTCACAAAAATCTTAATTTATGGGTTTTTGCACAATCATCATCTATCGACATAATGTGTTGCAGCAAGCTCTAATCCATCATTTTTGTTGCGCTGACATGATTCCTATCCGGTGGGTCCTGCTTGTAGGTGCACATGTGGCAACAAAAGACACATTAGTTTGCCAACTATTAAACTGGAAATATCTCTCAAATGTGTGGGTCCAAATGAGCTGGGTTTTTTTCAAGACTGGTAAAAAGTATATTTATGTTTCTTTTTGCATATTCAACCCAATGCTAAAATGGTAAACATCTTGCAAACTTATGGTGGTTTCTACATTTTTGTGTTTCCCTCTTTAGAAAGGTTAGGTTTTTTAAATGCGGAAAGGCCAACTTTTGTTGAACTACTAGCTTATTAAAAAGAGAAAGGCTTCGATATTTGTTCTGGTCACGTGTCGCATTTTGAATGGACTTTTTTGATGTTACAATACCATTGCTCACTGTCCATCTTTATCTCCATGTCATGTCTTAATCTTTACAGTATGTTTCTATACAAGAAATTGTCAGGTTGAGCATCAACATCATACATAATTTCACCTCAAAAGCTATTGCTTACTTTTTGCAACCTAGCCACGATGATCTAGGATTATAGGAGGTGGCTTTGGGCCTAAGGGCTCATTTGGTTTCTTTATATCCCTCGGGACACTGCCAAATCCTCGGGTGCACAATGCATGGGCCAAGCTAGCCCCGGGTGATCCACTGACGCATTTGGCCGCCCTCCAACCATGGTTTTTTCGCCTCAATCCCCATAGTTTCCCACGAGAAAAGAATCCATGTCGAAGGATGTCCGGGAGAAAACCCTCGACTCCGACTTCTCTCCTACACGATCTTCTCCGCCTCCCTCTATTCCCCGCCGCTCATACAGCCGCTTCCTCGAGTAGCTCCAGTGAGCTCCTTGTGTCTCCCCTTTGTGCATTTGTGTTGGGGAACATAGTATTTCAAAAATTTGCCTACAATCACGCAAGATCTATCTAGGAGAAGCATAGCAACGAGCGGCTAGAGTGTGTCCACGTACCCTCGTAGACAGAAAGCAGAAGCGTTAAGTAACGCAGTTGATGTAGTCGAACGTCTTCGCGATCCAACCGATCAAGTACCGAACGCATGGCACCTCCGCGATCTGCACACGTTCAGCTCGGTGATGTCCCTCGAACTCTAGATCCAGCTGAGGCCGAGGGAGAGTTTCGTCAGCACATGGCGTGTTGACAGTGATGATGAAGTTACCGACGCAGGGCTTTGCCTAAGCACTACGACAAATATGACCGAGGTGGAAATCTGTGGAGGGGGGCACCACACACGACTAATAAATCAACTTGTGTGTCTATGGGGTGCCCCCTCCCCGTATATAAAGGAGGGGAGGAGGAGGAGGGCCGGCCACAAGGGGCGCGCCCAAAGGGGGGATTCCTACTCCTAGTAGGATTAGGTTTCCCCCTTTCCTAGTCCAAGTAGGAGATGAAGGAAGGAGAGGAGAGGGAGAAGGAAAGAGGGGGGCGCCGCCCCCTCCCTAGTCCAATTCGAACCAGCCCATGGGGGGTGCGTCGACTCCCCTTGTGGTCCTTCTCTCCTTTCCACTAAGGCCCGTGAAGGCCCAATACTTCCCTCGGCGAATTCCCGTAACTCTCCGGTACTCCGAAAAATACCCGAACCACTCAGAACATTTCCGATGTCCGAATATAGCCTTCCAACATATCGATCTTCACGTCTCGACCATTTCTAGACTCCTCGTCATGTCCGTGATCTCATCCGGGACTCCGAACAAACTTCGGTCATCAAATCACATAACTCATAATACAAATCATCATCGAACATTAAGCGTGTGGACCCTACGGGTTCGAGAACTATGTAGACATGACCGAGACATATCTTCGGTCAATAACCAATAGCGGAACCTGGATGCTCATATTGGCTCCTACACATTCTACGAATATCTTTATCGGTCAAACCGCATAACAACATACGTTGTTCCCTTTGTCATCGGTATGTTACTTGCCCGAGATTCGATCGTCGGTATCATCATACCTAATTCAATCTCATCACCAGCAAGTCTCTTTACTCGTTCCGTAATGCATCATCCCGTAACTAACTCATTAGTCACATTGCGTGCAAGGCTTATAGTGATGTGCATTACTGAGAGGGCCCAGAGATACCTCTCCGACAATCGGAGTGACAAATCCTAATCTCGATCTATGCCAACTCAACAAACACCATCGGAGACACCTGTAGAGCATCTTTATAATCACCCAGTTACGTTGTGACGTTTGATAGCACACTAAGTGTTCCTCTGGTATTCGAGAGTTGCATAATCTCATAGTCATATGAACATGTATAAGTCATGAAGAAAGCAATAGCAATAAACTAAACGATCATAGCTACCGGATGGGTCTTGTCCATCACATCATTCTCTAATGATGCGATCCCGTTCATCAAATGACAACACATGTCTATGGTCAAGAAACTTAACCATCTTTGATTAACAAGCTAGTCAAGTAGAGGCATACTAGGGACACTCTGTTTGTCTATGTATTCACGCATGTACTAAGTTTCCGGTTAATACAATTCTAGCATGAATAATAAACATTTATCATGATATAAGGAAATATAAAACAACTTTATTATTGCCTCTAGGGCATATTTCCTTCAGTCTCCAACTTGCACTAGAGTCAATAATCTAGTTCCCATCGTCATGTGATTTCACACCAATAGTTCACATCTTTATGTGATTAGTTCACATCTCCATGCGACTAATACCCAACGGGTTTACTAGAGTCAATAATCTAGTTCAAATCGCTATGTGATTAACACCCAAAGAGTGATCATGTTTTGCTTGTGAGAGAAGTTTAGTCAATGGGTCTGTCACATTCAGAGTCATATGTATTTTGCAAATTTTCTATGTCTACAATTCTCTGCATGGAGCTACTCTAGCTAATCGCTCCCACTTTCAATATGTATCTATATCGAGACTTAGAGTCATCCAGATCGGTATCAAAGCTTGCATCGACGTAAATCTTTACGACGAACTCTTTGTCACCTCCATAACCGAGAAATATTTCCTTATTCCACTAAGGATAATTTTGACCGTTGTTCAGTGATCCACTCCTGGATCACTATTGTACCCTCTTGCCAAACTCATGGTGAGGTACACAACAGGTCTGGTACTGATACGTCCATTTTGCATCATGCTTTTATATCGATATTTATTGCATTATGGGATGTTATTACACATTATGTCACAATACTAATGCCTATTCTCTCTTATTTTACATGGTTTACATGAAGAGGGAGAATGCCGGCAGCTGGAATTTTGGGCTGGAAAAGGAGCAAATATTAGAGACCTACTAGCAAAAGAGCACGAGCGTTGCAACAGGAGAGAAAACATAACACATGCTCTTAACTCAAAAACCATCACTCAAGGCCACAATAGGTCCATCTCCTTTATTTTTGCGAGGCATCATATTTGTGTTGCCGCTTATCCTCCTTCTCACCCTCGTCGGCGATGGCCTCGATGTTCACACAAAACAACAAAAAATGTGTGTTGAATATGGTTAATCCTAAGACATCTCTCTCTTCTCTCTCTCTCTCCCTCTCCCTCTATCGCTTTCTCTCACTCTCGCGATGAGAAATCTGTTGTTTTCCCCTGCGACATTTTTCATAGGTATGCATGTGTAGTTATCGATGTTTTCTTTTCCCTATATGGTTATAGTGGGGTGTTTATTTGCAATCTGGATCGCCGCCGGTATGAAAAAAACAGATCTTGTGCTATAAATTATAAGTTTGCTTCCATAACAATATTTTAAAAATATTTAACAGGTAAAATTAACATCATATTTAGATTCCACACATTTTTCTAATAAAATTTCATATATAATATGTTAAAATAGAAGTTACGATTTAAAAGATATAGATAATTTACAAAATCATTTGGTTTGACTCAATTATATTCCAAAATAATATTTAAAAATAATTAATAGGTAAAAATAATCTCATATTCATATTCTACATATTTTTCTAATCAAATTTCATATATAACATGTTCAAATCGGAGTTACAGTTTAAAAGATATGGATGATTTTAAAAAGCATTTGTTTGACTTAAATATGATCCACGGATGAATTACCTAAAACATCAGGGGGTTTCAAAAAATGTAAAATAACGGTTTGGGTGTGACTTAAATCCGGACGACGGGTTGATATCAAGAAAAGACAGGGACTTTTGTGTAAAATACGAAAATAATGATTCATTTTAACTTAAAACAGGATTACTGGTTGAATTCTTTGAAATAGAGGGAATTTTCTGAAAAATGCCATGACGGACGAAAGAAACCCAATTTGCTTTATTATTAGGTAAAGATTCTGCACAACTCCAAAAGTCCTAAAACTCCACGGAAGTCAGTTTTGGAATATATAAAAAATATCGGGCGAAGAAAGCACCAGAGGGGGGCCACCCACCATCCACAAGGGTGGGGGCGCCCTACCCCCTGGTCGCGCCCCCTGCCTCGTGGGCCCCCTGGCAGGCCTCTGGTGCCCATCTTTGGCTATATGAAGTCTTTTGCCCTGGAAAAAATCATAAGCAAGCTCTCGGGATGACACTCCGCCGCCACGAGGCGGAACCTTGGCGGAACCAATCTAGGGCTCCGACAGAGCTATTCTACCGGGAAACATCCCTTCAGGAGGGGGAAATCATCATCATCGACATCGCCATCGATCCTCTCATCGGGAGGGGGTCAATCTCCACCAACATCTTCACCAGCACCATCTCATCTCAAACCCTAGTTCATCTCTTGTATCCAATCTTTGTTCCAAAGCCTCAGATTGGTACCTGTGGGTTGCTAGTAGTGTTGATTACTCCTTGCAGTTGATGCTAGTTGGTTTATTTGGTGGAAGATCATATGTTCAGATATTTTATGCATATTAATACCCCTCTGATTATGAACATGAATATGAGTTGTGAGTAGTTAGTTTGTTCCTGAGGACATGGGAGAAGTCTTGCTATAAGTAGTCATGTGAATTTGGTATTCGTTTGATATTTTGATGAGATGTATGTTGTCTTTCCTCTAGTGGTGTCATGTGAACGTTGACTACATGACACTTCACCATTGTTTGGGCCTAGGGAAGGCATTGGGAAGTAATAAGTAGATGATGGGTTGCTAGAGTGACAGAAGCTTAAACCCTAGTTTATGCGTTGCTTTGTAAGGGGATGATTTGGATCCACATGTTTCATGCTATGGTTAGGTTTACCTTAATATTTCTTTTGTAGTTGTGGATGCTTGCAAGAGGGGTTAATCATAAGTGGGATGCTTGTCCAAGGAAGGGCAGTACCCAAGCACCGGTCCACCCACATATCAAATTATCAAAGTACTGAACGCGAATCATATGTGCGTGATGAAAACTAGCTTGACGATAATTCCCATGTGTCCTCGGGAGCGCTTTCCTTTATATAAGAGTTTGTCCAGGCTTGTCCTTTGCTACAAAAAGGATTGGGCCATCTTGCTGCACCTTGTTTACTTTTATTACTTGTTAACCGTTACGAATTACCTTTTCACAAAACTATCTGTTACCGATAATTTCAGTGCTTGCACAGAATACCTTACCGGAAACCGCTTGTCATTTCCTTCTGCTCCTCGTTGGGTTCGACACTCTTACTTATCGAAAGGACTATGATAGATTCCCTATACTTGTGGGCCATCAAGACTCTTTTCTGGCGCCGTTGCCGGGGAGTGAAGCGCCTTTGGTAGGTGGAATTCGGTAAGTAAAAATTTATATAGTGTGCTGAAATTTATTGTCACTTGTTACTATGAAACATAATCCTTTGAGGGGCTTGTTCGAGTTATCTCCACCCTGACCAGTAGAGCACAGAGTTGCTCCTCAACCTACTGATCCTACTGAAAATGTTCACTTTGAAATTCCTTCGGGTATGATAGAGAAACGTCTAGCTAATCCTTTTACAGGAGATCGAACATTGCATCCCGATTTGCACCTAATCTATGTGGATGAAGTTTGTGGATTATTTAAGCTTGCAGGTATGCCCGAGGATGTTATCAAGAAGAAGGTCTTCCCTTTATCTTTGAAGGGGGAGGTATTGACATGGTTTAGTCTATGTGATAATATTGGATCATGGAACTATAATCGATTGAAATTGGAATTTCATCAGAAGTTTTATCGTATGCATCTGGTTCATCGTGATCGTAATTTTATATATAATTTTTGGCCTCGCGAAGGAGAAAGCATTGCTCAAGCTTGGGGGAGGCTTAAGTCAATGTTATATTCATGCCCCAATCATGAGCTCTCAAGAGAAATTATTATTCAAAATTTTTATGCTCGGCTTTCTCTCAGTAATCGCTCCATGCTCGATACTTCTTGTACTGGTTCTTTTATGATGAAGACTATTGAATTCAGATGGGATTTATTGGAAAGAATTAAACGCAACTCTGAAGATTGGGAACTCAACGAAGGTAAGGAGTCGAGTATAACACCTAAGTTTGATTGTGTTAAATCTTTTATGGATACCGATGCTTTTCGTGAATTTAGCACTAAATATGGACTTGACTCTGAGATAGTAGCTTCTTTCTGTGAATCATTTGCTACTCATGTTGATCTCCCTAAGGAGAAGTGGATTAAATATCATCCTCCCATTGAAGTAAAAGTAGTTGAACCTATTAAATTTGAAGAAAAGAATATCACTTATAATGTTGATCCTATTGTTCCTACCGCTTATATTGAGAAACCACCTTTTCCTACTAGAATAAAGGATCATGCTAAAGCTTCATCTGTGGTCAACAAAAGTAACATTATAACAACCAAACCTTCTGAGCAAATTAAGGTTGAACCTAGTATTTCCGTGGTTAAAATCTCTTGTTCGATAATATTGATGGGCACATTATTTACTTTTGTGATGAAGCTGCTAGAATTGCTAGACCCGATACTAAAAATAAACATAGACCTGTTGTAGGCATGCTTGTTATTTCTGTTAAAATAGGAGATCATTGCTATCATGGCTTATGTGATATGGGTCCCAATGCTAGTGCAATACCTAATTCTTTATATGAAGAAATTATGCATGATATTGCACCTGCTGAGATAGAAGGTATTGATGTTACAATTAAGCTTGCCAATAGAGATATTATTTCATCGATTGGGATTGTTAGAGATGTTGAAGTCTTGTGTGGGAAAGTTAAATATCCTGTTGATTTTCTTGTTCTTGGTTCCCCACAAGATGACTTTTGTCCCATTATATTTGGTAGACCCTTCTTGAATACTGTTAATGCTAAGATAGACTCCAAAAAGGATATTGTTTCTGTTGATTTAGGGGATATGTCTCATGATTTTAATTTTGCTAAATTTCATAGACAACCCCATGATAAAGAATTGCCTACTACAGAACAAATTATTGGTCTTGCTTCTATTGCCGTGCCTCCTAATGATCCTTTAGAACAATATTTGCTAGACCATGAAAATGATATGTTTATGAATGAAAGAAGGGAAATAGATGAAGTATTCTTTAAATGGGGACCTATTTTGAAACATAACTTGCCTGCTGAAATTCTAGGGGATCCTCCTCCACCCAAGGGTGATCCTGTGTTTGAGATTAAACCATTGCCTGATACTCTTAAATATGCTTATCTTGATGAAAAGAAGATATATCCTGTTATTAGTAGTGCTAACCTTTCAGAGCAGGAAAAAGAGAGATTATTAAAAACTCTGAAGAAGCACTGTGCTGCTATCGGATATACTCTTGATGATCTTAAGGGCATTAGTCCCACTCTATGCCAGCACAAAATAAAGTTGGAGAAAGACGTTAAACCGGTTGTCGATAACCAACGACGGTTAAATCCTAAGATGAAAGAAGTGGTAAGAAAATAAATACTAAAGCTTTTGGAGGCAGGTATAATTTATCCCATTGCTGATAGTCAGTGGGTAAGTCATGTCCATTGTGTCCCTAAGAAGGGAGGTATTACTGTTGTACCTAATAATAAAGATGAATTGATCCCACAAAGAATTGTTATAGGTTATAGAATGGTAATTGATTTCCGCAAACTAAATAACGCTACTAAAAAGGATCATTACCCTTTACCTTTTATTGATCAAATGCTAGAAATATTATCTAAACATACACATTTTTTCTTTCTATATGGTTATCCTGGTTTCTCTCAAATACCTGTGTCAAAAGAGGATCAAGAAAAGACAACCTTTACTTGTCCTTTCGGTACCTTTGCTTATGGATGTATGCCTTTTGGTTTTTGTAATGCACCTGCCACCTTTCAAAGATGTGTGACTGCTATATTCTCTGACTTTTGTGAAAAGATTGTTGAGGTATTCATGGATGATTTTTCCATTTATGGAACTTCTTTTGATGATTTCATAAGCAACCTTGACCGAGTTTTGCAGAGATGTGAAGAAACTAATCTTGTCTTGAATTGGGAGAAGTGCCACTTTATGGTTAATGAAGGTATTGTCTTGGGGCATAAAATTTCTGAAAGAGGTATTGAAGTTGATAAAGATAAAGTTGATGCTATTGAAAAGATGTCGTGTCCTAAGGACATTAATGGTATAATAAGTTTCCTTGGTCATGCCGGTTTTTATTGGAGGTTCATTAAAGACTTCTCAAAAAAATTCCTGGCCTCTGACTAATCTCTTACAAAAAGATGTTCCTTTTGTCTTTGATGATGATTGTGTAGAAGCATTTGAAATACTTAAGAAAGCTTCGATTTCTGCACCTATTGTTCAGCCACCTGATTGGAATTTACCCTTTGAAATTATGTGTGATGCTAGTGATTATGTTGTAGGTGTTGTTCTAGGACAAAGAGTTGATAAGAAATTAAATGTTATCTAATATGCTAGTAAAACTCTAGAAAGTTCCTAGAGAAATTATGCTACTACTGAAAAAGAATTTTTAGCAGTTGTATTTGCTTGTGATAAGTTCAGACCTTATATTGTTGATTCTAAAGTAACTGTTCACACGGATCATGCTGCTATTAAATATCTTATGGAAAAGAAAGATGCTAAACCTAGACTTATTAGATGGGTTCTCCTACTACAAGAATTTAATTTGCATATTATTGATAGAAAAGGAGCTGAGAAACTCGTTGCAGACAACTTGTCTGGGTTAGAGAATGTTCTTGATGACCCACTACCTATAGATGATAGCTTTCCTGATGAACAATTAGCTGCCATAAATTCTTCTCGTACTACTCCAGGGTATGCTGAGTATGCCAATTACATTGTTGCTAAATTTATACCACCTAGTTTCACATACCAGCAAAAGAAAAGGTTTTTCTATGATTTAAGACATTACTTCTGGGATAACCCACACCTTTATAAACAAGGAGTAGATGGTGTTATTAGACGTTGTGTACCTGAGCATGAACAGGAACAAATCCTACGCAAGTGTCACTCCGAGGCTTATGGAGGACACCACGCTGGAGATAGAACTACACATAAGGTATTGCAATCCAATTTTTATTGGCCTACTCTCTTCAAGGATGCCCGTAAGTTTGTCTTGTCTTGTGATGGATGTCAAAGAATTGGTAATATTAGTAGACGTCAAGAAATGCCTATGAATTATTCACTTGTTATTGAACCATTTGATGTTTGGGGCTTTGATTATATGGGACCGTTTCCTTCCTCTAATGGGTATACACATATTTTAGTTGCTATTGATTACGTTACTAAGTGGCTAGAAGCTATTCCAACTAGTAGTGCTGATCATAACACCTCTATTAATATGCTTAAAGAAGTTATTTTTCAGAGGTTTGGAGTCCCTAGATACTTAATGACTGATGGTGGCTCACACTTTATTCATGGTGCTTTTCGTAAAATGCTTGCTAAGTATGATGTTAGTCATAGAATTGCATCCCCTTATCACCCACAGTCTAGTGGTCAAGTAGAACTAAGTAATAGAGAGCTTAAATTAATCTTGCAAAAGACTATTAATAGATCTAGAAAAAATTGGTCAAAGAAACTTGATGATGCATTGTGGGCCTATAGAACTGCATATAAAAATCCTATGAGTATTTCTCCGTATAAAATGGTTTATGGAAAAGCATGCAACTTACCTCTCGAACTAGAACATAAGGCATATTGGGCCATTAAAGAGCTCAATTATGACTTCAAACTTACCGGTGAGAAGAGACTATTTGACACTAGCTCACTTGATGAATGGAGAACCCAGACCTATGAGAATGCCAAACTGTTTAAAGAAAAAGTTAAAAGATGGCATGACAAAAGGATACAAAAACGTGAGTTTAATGTAGGTGATTATGTATTGTTATACAACTCTCATTTAAGATTTTTTGCAGGAAAACTCCTCTCTAAATGGGAAGCTCCTTACGTTATCCAGAAGGTCTATCGTTCCGGTGCCATAAAAATCAACAACTTTGAGGGCACAAATCCGAGGGTGGTGAACGGTCAAACAATCAAACATTATATCTCAGGTAATCCTATGAATGTTGAAACTAATGTTATTGAAACCGTAATCTCGGAGGAGTATATAAGGGACATCTTCCAGAATGTTTCAGTCACCGAAAAGGAAGAGGTATGTGGTATGGTAAGTAAACCGACTCCAAAACTGTTCTAATAGCAAATTTTCTCTGTTTTGGAATATTTAAGAAAATAGGAAAATAAGAAGCAGTCTGGAAAGGACACGAGGCATCCACGAGGGTGGAGGCTGCGCCCTACCCACGTGGGCGCGCCCCTGCCTCATGGGCACCACGGGTGCCCTCCGGACTCTGTTTTCTTGCACAATACTTCTTTTGGTCGGTAAAAATTCATTATATAATCTCCCGAAGGTTTTGACCACCGTACCACGCAAATATCCTCTGTTTTTGTTTCAAGCTGTTTCTGCAGCAGATTTAGAGCAAGATGTCATCTCAAGACTCCGACGGAGAGAGCTATGTCTCACATCTCGTTGCTGACCCAAAAACCTATGGGGACCTATCTCCTTGTGGTCGAACTACGGATGATGAGGAGGATGCTCATTTGAGGAGGATCAATGATTCAAGTTCTGAGGAGGAGGATGTTCCTCTACCTCAACCTAGGGATATCCACATGAAGTTCAAGAAGTCTAGTCTCCCTAAGAGGGCTAAACTGTCTAACAACTGATCTATTCCTTCTCATTTTTGGCTGAAAAGCAAAGGAGATTTATGTGACAAGATCGTAAAGCTGGAATCGGAGGTCGATGATTTAAAGGAAGAGATCGCTCTTCTCAATTACAATATGAAAAAGATGAAGGCACAATTGTCATCATCATCACCATCTCCTTCACCTCCGAAGAAAGAGTCATAAACACATGGGTATGGGCACTCCCCTTGGCAACTGCCAAGCTTGGGGGAGTGCCCCGGTATCGTATCACCATCACACTTTTATCTTTACCTTTTTCTTAGTTCGATCCTTTTGGTAATATCTTGATCTAGTAGAATAAAGTTTTAGTATGATCTAGTTTTGAGTTTTGCTTTATGATCCTTTTATGTAATCGAATCCGTGAGCTATATATAATAAATATTAGTGTTGAGTCAAGGGCTTTGCCATCTTGCTATGATCTTGAGAAAAAAATAAGGGGAGAGTAAGAATAAAAAGAAATAAAGAGATCATATTGATCTTATGGAGAGTAATGACTTCACGTCTAAAGAGTATGATGAATAAAAGTTGTTGAGAGTTGACAAACATAGTTTTGGTCATTGTTGCAATTAATAGGAAGTAATAAAGAAAGAGAGATTTTCACATATAAATATACTATCTTGGACATCTTTTAGGATTGTGAGCACTCATTAAAATATGACATGCTAAAAAGTTGATGTTGGACAAGGAAGACAACGTAATGGGTTATGTTTTCTTACATCCGAAATAAATTATATTGTCATGGATCATCCAACATGTTGAGCTTGCCTTTCCCTCTCATTCTAGCCGAATTCTTTGCACCAAGTAGAGATACTACTTGTGCTTCCAAACATCCTTAAACCCAGTTTTGCCATGAGAGTCCACCATATCTATCTATGGATTGAGTAAGATCCTTCAAGTAAGTTGTCATTGTTGCAAGCAATAAAAATTGCTTTCTAAATATGTATGATTTATTAATGTGGAGAAAATAAGTTTTATACGATCTTGTGACGTGGAAGAAATAAAAGCAACGGATTGCATAATAAAGTTCCATATCACAAGTGGCAATATAAAGTGACATTCTTTTGCATTAAGATTTCATGCATCCAACCTTAAAAACACATGACAACCTCTGCTTCCCTCTACGAAGGGCCTATCTTTTATTCTTGTCTTATACTTCATACAAGAGTCATGGTGATCTTCACCTTTCCTTTTTACATTTTATCCTTTGGCAAGCACTGTGTGTTGGAAAGATCTTGATATATATAGCAAATTGGATGTGGGTTTCCTTGAACTATTATTGTTGACATTACCCTTGAGGTAAAAGGTTGGGAGGCAACACTATAAGCCCCTATCTTTCTCTGTGTCCGATTAAAACTTCATACCCATAAGTATTGCATGAGTGTTAGCAATTGTGGAAGACTAAATGATAGTTGAGTTTGTGGACTTGCTGAAAAGCTCTTATATTGACTCTTTCTGATGTTATGATAAATTGCAATTGCTATTATAAGAATGATCATGATGCCCTCATGACCGTATTTTATTTTATCGACACCTCTATCTCTAAACACGTGGACATATTTTTCGATATCGGCTTCCGCTTGAGGATAAGCGAGGTCTAAGCTTGGGGAGTTGATACGTCCATTTTGCATCATGCTTTTATAGCGATATCTATTGCATTATGGGCTGTTATTACACATTATGTCACAATACTTATGCCTATTCTCTCTTATTTTACAAGGTTAACATGAAGAGGGAGAATGCCGGCAGCTGGAATTCTGGGCTGGAAAAGGAGCAAATATTAGAGACCTATTTTGCACAACTCCAAAAGTCCTAAAACTCCACGGAAGTCAGTTTTAAAATATATAAAAAATATTGGGCGAGGAAAGCACCATAGGGGGGCCACCCACCATCCACGAGGGTGGGGGTGCGCCCTACCCCTTAGGCGCGCCCCCTACCTCGTGGGCCCCCTGGCAGGCCTCTGGTGCCCATCTTTGGCTATATGAAGTCTTTTGCCCTGGAAAAAATCATAAGCAAGCTCGCGGGACGAAACTCCGCTGCCACGAGGCGAAACCTTGGCAAAACCAATCTAGGGCTCTGGCGGAGCTGTTCTGCCGGGGAAACATCCCTCCGGGAGGGGGAAATCATCATCATTGTCATCGCCATCGATCCTCTCATCGGGAGGGGGTCAATCTCCATCAACATCCTCACCAGCACCATCTCATCTCAAACCATAGTTCATCTCTTGCATCCAATCTTTGTTCCAAAGCCTCAGATTGGTACCTGTGGGTTGCTAGTAGTGTTGATTACTCCTTGTAGTTGATGCTAGTTGGTTTATTTGGTGGAAGATCATATGTTCAGATCCTTTATGCATATTAATACCCCTCTGATTATGAACATGAATATGAGTTGTGAGTAGTTACGTTTGTTCCTGAGGACATGGGAGAAGTCTTGCTATAAGTAGTCATGTGAATTTGGTATTCGTTCGATATTTTGATGAGATGTATGTTGTCTTTTCTCTAGTGGTGTCATGTGAACGTCGACTACATGACACTTCACCATTGTTTGGGCATAGGGTAAGGCATTGAGAAGTAATAAGTAGATGATGGGTTGCTAGAGTGACAGAAGCTTAAACCCTAGTTTATGCGTTGCTTCGTAAGGGGCTGATTTGGATCCACATGTTTCATGCTATGGTTAGGTTTACCTTAATACTTATTTTGTAGTTGCGGATGCTTGCAAGAGGGGTTAATCATAAGTGGTATGCTTGTCCAAGGAAGGGCAGTACCCAAGCACCGGTCCACCCACATATCAAATTATCAAAGTACGGAACGCGAATCATATGAGCGTGATGAAAACTAGCTTGATGATAATTCCCATGTGTCCTTTATATAAGAGTTTGTCCAGGCTTGTCCTTTGCTACAAAAAGGATTGGGCCATCTTGCTGCACCTTGTTTACTTTTATTACTTGTTACCTATTGGCATCAACGGGGGTCCCCAGACTTTCCTGCCTGCGGCCCACGGCTTGGCTCCACCAGCGGCCCTGTATGGCCCATCTTCACCAGCAAACACTCAAGACCCTCGCGAGGGGCCAAGCCTCGCGAGGTAGACGACACAAGACTTCCTCGGGGGCGGCCTCGCCAGGCTGGATCGCGAGGGGCGGAGAGATCAAGGCAAGGGGCACCTCGCGAGGTTCCTCTTACGCAAGCCATGACGACCAAGGTCGGCGGGCCCCAGGCGGGCGCCAGCGCACGTAGTGTCCTCGTTTCCTCTTTGGTGCTAAAGAAGCAAGCACATGCACGGAGTCTCGAGGCATCAAGCAAAGGTATCCATATCGGTGCAACGAGATCAAGACCAGCAGGACGGCAGGACGGATGTCACCGTGGAGCCCAAGACGGCGTCATCACCAGAGCCTTTGGCAGGCGAAGACCATCTTTTGTCAGGATAGCCTAATATTTGGGAAGAGGACCCGAGCCTCTATAAATAGGGCTAGACACCACCTTAGAAGGGAGAGAAGAATCCTCGACCGCATCAAGCTCACCAAGCACAAGAGCACCTCTCCTCAGGAGGCTGTTCTTCCCTTGTAACTGTTCATCCCCAGCCCAAGAGGCAAGCCACCACACCACACTGGAGTAGGGTATTACACCACATCAGTGGCCTGAACCAGTATAAATCTTGTGTCCCTTTGTTCTTCGAGTTCGACGCGCTAAGCCTTGAGATTGCGGTGAGGGCGTGAGCTAGAGGGAGGAGAGATCTTCGTAAGCACCCCAGTGTTCAAACCTCAAGGGTTTTGCCGGAACCCGAAATCCGACATTTGGCGTGCGAGGTAGGGGTGCGCTGAAGCTTTCCTCCCGTTGTTCCACGTTCCACCGCTCCATCGCATCCATGTTGGACGCGCGCTGAGCGTCGGGCCACCTTCGCTGCCCGTGTCACTCAAACAGCCCCTATCGGCGGGCCTCCCCGTCGTTCTCCATCTCCTATTGCCAACGCCGCTACCGGCCCGGTAGCAAGCGAGCAGCAAGCATCCTCACTGCACCCCTCAGTGTGGTGGGACGGCCGCACTGCCACCCCATCGCTGACTCCGGCCGGCTCATCGTCTCACGCTCACCGTGCACCCACGGACACACAGGCTTGACTGCTCATGGCACGCGAGCTCCTGCGTTACCTCTCGGTCGACGACCTCTATGAGGACTGGTTGGACTTCATCGCCGAACTCGTCAGTGCCGCTGGAGGCTCTCCTACACCATCCCTCTCGCTGCCTCGCCCACCTCCAGCCGCGGGTCATGTAGCTCACGGAGTGCCTCCGCCGCCTCCGCATCAAGACGGTGCCCTTGCACCGAGACGCGTGACGCACGGAGCGCCACCACCCTTTCTGCGTCAAGACGGTGTCCTCGCCCCAAGACGTGTGGCCCCGCGGCGTGATCCACCGCGCCGCATGCCCGCGCACGAAGAAGGAAGCTGCCAAGAGATTCCCCAGCCACAAGAAAACGCTCCAGCGCTCCCAGCACCACCACGACACGACCGTGTGCCGCCTGCGGCAGCGGTGTGCAGACATCAAGGCCAGGCCTCGCATCAGCAAAGGGTCCTGGTGGCCATGGCAGGCTGCCGCGCCTTCCCCTAGCTATGCAGCGTCGTCTGGCCAGGCAAGTTCAAGCCGAATCTTCCTCCTCGCTACGACGGCACCCCTGACCCTGCGGAGTTCCTACAGCTCTACTAACTGAGCATCGAGGCGGCCAGCGGCGATGAAAAAGTCACGACGAACTGGTTTCCCATGGCTCTCAAGGATGGCGCTCGCTCGTGGCTCCTGAACCTGCCTCCAGGCTCAATCTCCTCCTGGGGTGAGATGCGCGACCGCTTCATCGCCTACTTCCAGGACACTCGCGACCGCCCTCCGGCCACGGGTGACCTACGCTGCATCAAGCAACAGCCGGGAGAGACCCTGCAGAAGTACATCCAATGCTTCAATAGCGTGCGTCTCAAGATCCTCAAGGTGACGGACGAGGCCATCATCTCAGCATTTTCCGATGGCGTCCGCGACATCAAGATGAAGGAGGAGCTCGCCATCCATGAGGAGCTATGCACCACCCTGGAGTTGTTCAACATAGAGACCAAGTGCGCGAGGGCTGAGGAGGGGCGTCTCTCCCTCCTCGAGCTCCTTGCTGCCGGTCTAGAGGAAAAGAAGGCCGAGGTCAAGGACGTGAAGCGCAAGGGAGTGGCCGTACTCGCGGCAGAGCTAGACACAAAGCGCGGCCGAGACCTCCCCGAGTCGTCCAAGGGCGGCCGTCCGTTCTGCGCCTTCCACAACGTTCGCAACCACAACACCAACGATTGTCAAGAGCTTAGAGCCATTCGAGATGGACGCTTCGGTCGACGCCCCGAGCACAACGACCGGGGCTACGGCCGAGGAGGAGGACGAGGCGGAGGACGTTGGGACGACCGCGGCCCCTGCTAGGAGTGGCGCGACTAGCCTCGCGAGGACCGCTGGCAGGACTAGCCTCGTGAGGGCGCCTGGAGGGACCATCCTCGCGAGGACTGTCCTCTAGGCAATCCTGGTCTCCCTCCGCTGCCACCACCACCAAGGGGGAACGACGACCACCATCAGGACGAGGGGGCTGGGGGCTTCCAGGAGCCGTGCGCCATCGCTTGCATCTTGGGTGGTGCTCAGGCCCCGGCTTCCCAGTGCATCTTCAAGCAGTTCTCTCGCGAGGTGAATGAAGCCCTCCCCAAGCTCGAGGCCACGCACCCGCTCAGATGGTCCAAGTACGCCATCACCTTCAGCTCGGCGGACCAGCTCAAATGCGCGGCGACCGCCGGCGTCCTCCCGATGCTTTGTTCACCCGTCATCAGCAATGTCCAAGTCACCAAGACCCTCATCGACGGTGGCGCAGGGCTCAGTGTCATGTCCGTCGAGACATTCAACAGCCTCCAAGTGCCATACGATCAGCTTCAGCCCACCAAGCCTTTATCAGGAGAGACCGACGGCTCCACCACCCCGATGGGCAAGTTCGTCTCCCTGTTACCTTCGATCAGCACGACAACTACCACACCGAGCTCGTCGACTTCGACGTCGCCCACATCCGTCTGCTGTACAACGTCATCCTCGGGTACCCAGCATTAGCCAAATTCATGGCAGTGACCCACCATGGCTACAACGTCCTCAAGATGCCGGGAAGCGGCGGAATCATCACAGTCCCATGCGAAGAAAGAGATGCGGTGTGCTCCCTCGAGCATGCCTTCCAAGCCGTAGCAACTGAAGACCCTGACAAGGCGGGTGCACAGTGCCCTCCTCAGGCCATCCCCAAGAAGAAGAAGCAGCTACTCCACACAGGGCCTTAGGGGAGCGGCACCTCTAGCAGCGCCACCTCAGGATCGGCGCCCGCACCAGGGGCGCCTCTCTCCCTCGCATAGGAAGGCGTGCCCGACGCCCTCCTCGGGCAGGGCTCGGGGGCTCTCTTTTGGAGGGCCTCGGACCTGGCCAACATCACAAGGGAGGCGCTCGGGCACCACGTGGAGGCGTGCTTCGTGGCATGTTTCCCTCAAGAAGGCACCGGGCGAGGAGCGCCCGGCGCTCAGGAGTTCATCATTAAGGCCACTCAGGAGCTTCAAGAAGCAAGGGCCATATGCGGCGACCGCCGCCCACCTGGTGTAGCTCCCCACTCGGGCGAGGGTGGCGAGCTGCGCGTCTGCATCGACATCCCAGGACTCAACAGGGACGCATCTCAAGAGCGCTTCTGGCCTTCGCGTGATGGCCGGTGTGAGGGTCCGCCTCACAGCTACGTTCGCATGCCGTTTGGCCTGCCGAGTGTGGCAGCCGCTTTCCAGCGCAATCTGCAGAGCATCATGGCGACACAGGAGGCCAGGCATCACGCGGTCCTGGCAGAGATGGAGACGGTCCTCAGGAGGTCACCTGAGCCCCCAGAGCCTCCCGAGGCTCAGGGTCTCGATGGCTCGTGAGGAGCGACTTCTTCAGTGTGCGCCTTCAGCTACCCCACCGCTTCTTCGACAACAAAACCAGGTGACATTTTCCAAGTTCATTCAGCTGGGACCGCCCCTCAGGCTACACTATTCCCAGGTCGCATGGGCCTGTCCCTGCGGCATGTATCCTCTTGCATCTTTAGCTTACCCTGCCGAGGGCGCCCCTCGGGCTGCATCATCCCCAGGCCGCTCGGGTCCGACCCAGTGGCATGTATCATTCTTGCATTTACCTAAGCTAGTTTGCTTTCCATGCATGAGTTATTTATGGTCATTACCTGCTTGAATATCACCCACCACGGGAGCCACTCATGCCGGCACGGCGCTTGTGCTCGGGTCCGTCCCTGCAACGCTGACAAATCTGAGCGGTCGAGCTCTGGCTCACGGTACGCCCGCGCACGTCACCTCACCAGGCCCTTAGTGCCTTCACCTTCTTGTGGAGTGACCAGTGGCAGATCAGCAATCATAGCGGCAATTTGTGTCCCTCGTCACGCTAACTTGCAGGAACCTCCTGAGGACAACAGCGGGCGGTACCGCAGGCTCCCTCTTCTCCCATGCAATTCGCTTGCGCGTTAAAAGGGGGGCTCCTGAGCATCGCGACTCGGTTGCTCTTGCTGGCTCTCCAGCCCTCACCCCCTGGCCTTGACCACGGCACCGCGACCTGGCATACTAGCGGCGGCTGAGCTCGCTCGAGGGCTGGGACCTGAGGATGTAGAGCACATGGAAGAGCGTGGAGAAGAGGGGGAGGCTCGCACGGGCCTAACCTGTCTGCACTATGGCCATCGGCAAACGGGTCTGGCGCAGCACAAGGAAACAATTACGGACTACCAAGATAAGTCTCGCACCCTGGTCGGCCAAGTGCAATGGGATAAGATTCCCACCTCTCGCAGCCCTGCTGCGGCGGCGTCGCCTCCCTTTCCCACCTTTAGGTAGTTGCTTGCGCACTAAAGGGGACCTCTTGAGCATCGCGCCTCAAGAGCTCTTACTGGACCTCGGGCCTCTCACCTCCTGGCCTTGACCACGGCATTGCGACCTGGCATACCAGCGACGGCTGCAGCCTGCCTGGGGACCTGGACCTGTCGGCGTAGAGCACCAAGCTGCCGCGGGGTTGGAAAGGGGAGACCGAGCTGAAGCAGGACATGAGTTCGCAAATTTTCATAATAAGGATAATATCAACAAAAGACATTACAGACCCTTTACACGCCCCCATGGGGTCCGTTTTGATTCCTCGCAGGAAACGAAATAAGGGAGTTTTTAGGGGGCCTATCTACACGCGCCGAACGCCGCCGACGCCATCATCAACAGTGGGCCACGGGAGACCGACGCCAACCCCATCCAAATCAGCGACGGCGGCGGCCGGACGCTGCGGCCTTGCTCCGGGCACGGCAAGAGCTCGGGGCACGTAGTTGTCATCGCTTGTCTCCGGAGTCTCGTCGAGCTCGGGAGAATCGCCGGACCGCCAGGAGTCACCACTACTGCTGGAGGAGTTGCTAGCGAGGCCAGCAGCAGGCTCGGCGTTGGCCCGCTGCGCCGTCCTGGCGACCCCCTTCAGGGCAGCACTCCAAGCGGCAGCCTTCTTTGTCAAAAACTTTGAAGAACATCATGGAGGCGCCGTTGTTTTCAAAGTGGATGGTGAGGGCGCCTTCCGCACGGCAGACTCGATCGACCTCGCCCCAGCCGCGGGTCATGAAGATCTTGCCTGAGGAGACGGCTTCGACCTCCGCTCCAATCGTCGGGGCGTCGCAGTCGGCGTGCTGCAGCCAGAGCTTGAGGGGGGCCCTTGGCGGCATCTCGGCGGAGAAGAACTGCGGGAAGCGAATCCAAGTGCGTGGAGGCATCGCCGCCCACAGCACGAGTTCATGCGAGGAGTCCGCGACGTGGGCTCCTGGGGCGACGGCGTGCGTCACCACGGCGCGGTGACCACGACCATGGTGTGGGTGGCGCCGTTAGCCGCTTCTCCCTCCGGAGCCCTCGGCTCGGGCATACAAAGGCAGCGGATACCCCGGTGGTGGCCGCTCACACTAGGGCCTCGACACCTCCGGCCTCCCGACTATGTCGCGACGATGGGACAACCTCTTCTTCGGCGGAAGTGGCCCAGGCTCGTCGAGGGGGGTCTTTCCCTTCTCCGCGACTGAGAACCTCCGTATCGGCGCCATGGTCGATGCAGCAAGCGATGAAGCAAGGAAGAAGAAGGATCAGGAGGAGCGATGGAAGAGATGGGTGACGGGGGCTCCACTCCCCTCTTCCCATTTATAGCCAAGGGGAGGCCAACCGCCGGCCTCCACGATCTAAGGTAATAATGATCTTTTTCTGCATGCAGCAAGGACTCGTCAAGTTAGGCAGTTGCCGAGGCAGCATGGGGAAGCGGAGACACCCACGTCCAATCAACCGCCACGCATCAAATGAGGCCGCAGGCTGTTGGGGCCTGCGGCGCTCCGTACTTGTCCTTTGGCTTTGCCCCAAAGCCAAGTCTGAGCGCGCTTTGGGCCCGAGGGCTATTGTCGGGGTCCTGGGACCGGGGGTCCCCAGACTTGCCTACCTGCGGCCCATGGCGTGGCTCCACCAGCGGCCCTATACAACCCATATTCACCAGCAAACACTCAAGACCCTCGTGAGGGGCCAAGCTTCGTGAGGCGGACGATGCAAGAGCTCCTCGGGGGCGGCCTCACCAGGCTGGCTCGCGAGCGGCGGAGAGATCAAGGCAAGGGGCACCTCGCGAGGTTCCTCTAACGCAAGCCATGACGACCAAGGCCAGGCGGGCACTAGGCGGGCGCCAGCGCGCGCAGTGTCCTTGTTTCCTCTTTGGTGCTAAAGAAGCAAGCGCGGGCGCAGAGTCCCAAGGCATCAAGCAAAGGTTTCCATATCGGTGCAACGAGACCAAGACTAGCAGGATGGCAGGGTGGAGGTCACCATGGAGCCTGATAACCCAGAAGTATAGGGGATCAACTGTAGCCTCTTTCGATAAGTAAGAGTGTCGAACCCAACGAGGAGCTAAAGGTAGAACAAATATTCCCTCAAGTTCTATCGACCACTGATACAACTCTACGCACGCTTAACGTTCGCTTTACCTAGAACAAGTATGAAACTAGAAGTACTTTGTAGGTGTTGTTGGATAGGTTTGCAAGATAATAAAGAGCGCGTAAATAAAAAGTAGGGGCTGTTTAGATAAAGAAACAACTAAGTTAGTTTTAGTAGAGAGCTTTTTGTCACGATAAAGTTATTTGTCCCTAGGCAATCGGTAACTAGACCAATAATCACTATTGCAATTTTATTTGAGGGAGAGGCATAAGCTAACATACTTTCTCTTCTTGGATCATATGCACTTATGATTGGAACTCTAGCAAGCATCCGCAACTACTAAAGATCATTAAGGTAAAGCCCAACCATAGCATTATAAGGCATCAAGTCCTCTTTACTCCCATACGCAAACAACCTACTTACTCGGGTCTGTGCTTCTGTCACTCACGCCACTCACCATAAGCAAATCATGAACATATTGCAAACCCTACAGCGGGGATCCCTCACACTTGCGCGACACGAAGAGCACCATATGACAGTACCAATAATAAAACATGCAACTCAAACCAACCACGATCATCAATTAACCCATAGGACAAAACGGATCTACTCAAACATCATAGGATAGCCATACATCATTGGGAAATAATATATAGCGTTGAGCACCATGTTTAAGTAGAGATTACAGCGGGTAAAAGAGGGGTTACACCACTGCATAGAGGGGGGAAGAGTTGGTGATGATGGCGGTGAAGTTGTTGGTGTAGATTGCGGTGGTGATGATGGACCCAGCGGCGTTCCGGCGCCACCGGAAGAGAGGGGGAGCCCCCCCCCTTCTTCTTCTTTTCCTTGACCTTGTCCCTAGATGGGAGAAGGGTTTCCCCTTTGGTCCATGGCCTCCATGGCATGGGAGGGGCGAGGGCCCCTCCGAGATTGGATCTGTCTCTCTGTCTCTCTCTGTTTCTGCGTTTTCTGATTCTGCCCTTTCACCGTTTCTTAAATTCCCGGAGATCCGTAACTCCAATTGGGCTGAATTTTGGAAAAAAATTTTATCCAAATATTAGATTTCTTGCAGAGAAAGAAGGGCACCAACTGCCTTACAGGGTGGCCACGAGGGCCTAGGGCACGCCTGACCCCCTGGGGCGCGCCCCCTGCCTCGTGGCCCCCTCGGGCATCGTCTCGCATTGATTTTTCTTCCCAAAAATCACATTCATTCCAAAAAAATCTCCGTCAGTTTTTATCCCGTTTGGACTCCGTTTGATATGGATTTACTGCAAAACAAAAAACATGCAACAAACAGGAACTGGCACTGGGCACAATCAAAAATTATAGATATGACGGAGACGTATCAGCATCCCCAAGCTTAATTCCTGCTCGTCCTCGAGTAGGTAAATGATAAAAAAGATAATTTTTGATGTGGAATGCTACCTAGCATAATCTTGATCATGTAATCTAATCATGGCATGAATATTAAGACATGAGTGATTCAAAGCAATAGTCTATCATTTGACATTAAGACAATAATACTCCGAGCATACTAATAAAGCAATCATGTCCTCTCAAAATAACATAGCCAAAGAAATCTCATCCCTACAAAATCATATAGTTTGACCATGCTTCATTTTCTTCACACAAAATGCTCCCATCATGCACAACCCCGATGACAAGCCGAGCAATTGGTTCATACTTTTTAACGCGCTTCAGCCTTTTCAACCCTCACGCAATACATGAGCGTGAGCCATGGACATAGCACTATAGGTGGAATAGAATATGATGGTGGAGTTTGTGTGGAGAAGACAAAAAGGAGAAAGTCTCACATCAACGCGGCTAATCAACGGGCTATGGAGATGCCCATCAATTGATGTCAATGTGAGGAGTAGGGATTGCCATGCAACGGATGCACTAGAGCTATAAGTATATGAAATCTCAGACTGAAACTAAGTGGGTGTGCATCCAACTTGCTTGCTCATGAAGACCTCGGGCATTTGAGGAAGCCCATCATCGGAATATACAAGCCAAGTTCTATAATGAAAATTCCCACTAGTATATGGAAGTGATAACTCAATGAGACTCTCTATATGAAGAACATGGTGCTACTTTGAAGCACAAGTGTGGTAAAAGGATAGTAACATTGTCCCTTCTCTCTTTTTATCTCATTTTTGTTTTGTTTTGTTTTTTCTCTTTTTTTGGTGGACTTCTTTGGACTTTTTATTATTTGGGCTTATTTGGCCTCTTTTATTTTGATAACCTCACATGGGACAATGTTCTAATAATGATGATCATCACACTTTTATGTACTTACAACTCAATATTACAACTCGATACTAGAACAAATATATGACTCTATATGAATGCCTCCGGTGGTGTACCAGGATGTGCAATGATCTAGCGTAGCAATGACATCAAAAAACGGACAAGCCATGAAAACATCATGCTAGCTATCTTACGATCATGCAAAGTAATATGACAATAAATGTCATGTATATGATGATGATGGAAGTTGCATGGAAATATATCTCGGAATGGCTATGGAAATGCCATGATAGGTAGGTATGGTGGCTGTTTTGAGGAATATATAAGCAGGTTTATGTGTGATAGAGCGTATCGTATCACGGGGTTTGGATGCACTGGCGAAGTTTGCACCAACTCTCGAGGTGAGAAAGGGCAATGCGCGGTACAGAAGAGGCTACCAATGATGGAAGGGTGAGAGTGCGTATAATCCATGGACTCAACATTAGTCATAAAGAACTCATATACTTATTGCGAAAGTTTATTAGCCCTTGATGCAAAGTACTACTACGCATGCCCCTAGGGGGATAGATTGGTAGGAAAAGACCATCGCTCGTCCCCGACCGCCACTCATAAGGAAAGCAATCAAAGAACACCCATGCTTCAAATTTGTCACACAACGTTTACCATACGTGCATGCTACGAGACTTGCAAACATCAACACAAGTATTTCTCAATTTCACAACTACCCACTAGCACGACTCTAATATCACCACCTTTATATCGCGAAACTATTGCAAGGAACCAAACATATCATATTCAGTGATCTACAAGTTTTATGTAGGATTTTATGACTAACCATGTGAATGACCAATTCCTGTCATCTCTCTAAATAGATATAAGTGAAGCAAGAGAGTTTAATTCTTTCTACAAAAGATATGCCCACGCTCTAACAAATATAAGTGAAGCAAAAGAGCATTCTATAAATGGCGGTTTTCTATGTGAAGAGAAACAGGCAATCCAAACTTCAAATGATATAAGTGAAGCACATGAAGCATTCTATAAAGCCATACTCAAAAGATATAAGTGAAGTGCAATGAGCATTCTATAAATCAACCAAAGACTATCTCATACCAGCATGGTTCATAAAAGAAAAGTGAAAACTAAATGCAAAAGACGCTCCAAGATTTGCACATATTGCATGAACAAAACGAATCCGAAAACATACCGATACTTGTTGAAGAAAGATGGGATGCCTTCTGGGGCATCCCCAAGCTTAGACGCTTGAGTCTCCTTGAATATTTACTTGGGGTACCATGGGCATCCCCAAGCTTGATGTCTTGCCTCTCGTCCTTCTCCTCACATCAAGACCTCCTCGATCTTTGAACACTTCATCCACACAAAACTCAACAGAAAACTCGGTAAGATCTGTTAGTATAATAAAGCAAATAACTACTCTAATACTGTTCCAAACCAATTCATATTTTTTTTGCACTGTAGCTACTGTAATATAACTTTTCCATGGCTTAATCCACTGATATAAATCAATAGTTTCATCAAACAAGCAAACAATGCATCAAAAACAGAATCTGTCTTAAACAGGACAGTCTGTAGTAATCTAAACATTCACCATACCTCTGGTACTCAAAAAATTCTGCCAAAATTAGGAAAAATAAACAATTTGTATATAAAGACAGTGCAAAAAGTTTTAGAACCGTTTGACGTCCCGGTAAAAAAATGTAAAATTGCGCACTACAACCAAAGTTTCTGTTCTGCACCGCACAAACCAACAAGCAATGTAAACATCCTAAAGGCAAACCTTGGCACATTATTTTTATAATACAATGGAATTGTACAAGGGGATAATTATTTTTGTTGAAAAGTTTCTGTAATCAAGGGTCACAAAGTTTCCATGGGCATGAACAAAGTTCAAGGCTAGCTCCCATTTTAACAATGATCGTCTTTCTCACTTTCGCTTTTCTTTTTGAAAAGTTTTGGGTTCCCCTCTTTTTTTAAACTATATAAAAGCCCTCAACAGAAATAAACGACTCTCTAAAACTTTTGGGTTGTCTCCCTGGCAGCGCTTTCTTTAAGCCATTAAGCTAGGCATATAGTGCTCAAGTAATGGATCCACCCGGATCCCAAGGTATATCAAAGCCAATTTTAATTGACAATGATTTAGCATTTAGTAGTGAGCACAAAGAAACATATATCAAGCAATGGCGAAGTCTAACTCTCTTCCTATGCATCGGCATGTCATAAAAGAACAATTCATGCACACATAGTAAAGGCCAATGCATAGTATAAATAGTTTCTTGCAATTTTATCGTGTTGGAAACATAGAGAGGTGGAGATGTAGTTCCTCTCTCATAATAATTGCAAGTGGGAGAAGCAAGCACATGCATATTACATTCATCAAAATCATCATGTGCAACAGTAACATGCAACCCATCAACATAATCCTTAATAAGAGCAAACTTCTCCGATATAGTGTAGTTTGGAGAATTCAAAAAAATAATAGGACTATTATGTGCGGGTGCAGTAGCAACAAATTCAGGTTTAACATAAGGAACTATAGCAAGTTCATCACCATAATCATCATTCATATTGGCATCATGGCCACAAGCATAGCAAGCATCAAGTTCATCAAAAAGGGGTACTTCAAAGAATCAACAGGATCATAACAACCATCGTAGCAATCATCCTTCGTAAGAACGAAGGGACATTAAATAATGCATGAGTTGGAGAGTTACTCTCATTAGAAGGTGGGCACAGGTAGCTAATCCGATCTTCCTCCTTTTGTTCTTCGCTCTCCTCATCATCTTTTTCATCCAATGAGCTCATAGTTTCATCAATTTCTTCTTCCATAGACTCCTGCAAAATATTAGTCTCTTCATGGACAACGGAGGAGTCCTCAATATATGGTTTAACATAGGCATTAGAAGCATAATTATCATAACAATATTTAAGTATGGCAAAATTTTCAGATTTGTAAAGAGTAGCATCATACTTTTCAATCAAAGAAGCAATTTCATAAGCACCCTTAAAAGCAACAAATTATTCAATTTGTTGAACATCATAGTAATTATAAACACCCTTATCATACGAAGATACGATTCCATTATCACTAAACTCAAATTGGTAGGGAAGGTGTTTCTTAGGGTTTTCAGAACAACAAGTAACATCATATATTTCACATAAATTCCAAGCATAGCATTGCAAACGATGAACTTGATCCAGTAAAAGTTTCCCTTTTTGAGATAAGTGGTGTCGCACATAACAAGCATGTTCATCTAAATATTTGCCCTCAACTAAGCTAGTTGGGGTTTCAGCACGAGCACACAGGGATCGAAGATGATCCAAGCTTCAGTAGTGTGATAGATTTTGAGTGGTTCTTCAACCATTAGTTCAGTAGATACAACTATTTTTTTGGTATTTTGCGTTTCCTACCCATAACTAAAGATAGAAAACAACTAAGAACAGCAAATAAAAGTCACTTAGTGATAAAGCAAACAAGCACACACGAGAATATTCACCCCACGCTATTGCTCCCTGGCAATGGCGCCAGAAAAAGGTCTTGATAACCCACAAGTATAGGGGTAAATTGTAGCCTCTTTCGATAAGTAAGAGTGTCGAACCCAACGAGGAGCTAAAGGTAGAACAAATATTCCCTCAAGTTCTATCGACCACCAATACAACTCTACGCACGCTTAACTTTCGCTTTACCTAGAACAAGTATGAAACTAGAAGTACTTTGTAGGTGTTGTTGGATAGGTTTGCAAGATAATAAAGAGCGCGTAAATAAAAAGTAGGGCCTGTTTAGATAAAGAAACAACTAAGTTAGTTTTATTAGAGAGCTTTTTGTCACGAGAAAGTTATTTGTCCCTAGGCAATCGATAACTAGACCGATAATCACTATTGCAATTTTATTTGAGGGAGAGGCATAAGCTAACATACTTTCTCTTCTTGGATCATATGCACTTATGATTGGAACTCTATCAAGCATCCACAACTACTAAAGATCATTAAGGTAAAACCCAACCATAGCATTATAGGGCATCAAGTCGTCTTTACTCCCATACACAAACAACCTACTTACTCGGGTCTGTGCTTCTGTCACTCACGCCACCCACCATAAGAAAATCATGAACATATTGCAAAACCTACAACAGGTATCCCTCACGCTTGCGCGACACGGAGAGCACCATAGGACAACACCAATAATCAAACATGGAACTCAAACCAATCACGATCATCAATTAACCCATAGGACAAAACGGATCTACTCAAACATCATATGATAGCCATACATCATTGGGAAATAATATATAGCGTTGAGAACCATGTTTAAGTAGAGATTATAGCAGGTAAAAGAGGGGTTACACTGCTGCATAGAGGGGGGAAGAGTTGGTGATGACGGCGGTGAAGTTGTTGGTGTAGATTGCGGTGATGATGATGGCCCCGGCGGCGTTCCGGCGCCACCGGAAGAGATGGGGAGAGGCCCCCCTTCTTCTTCTTCTTCCTTGACCTTCTCCCTAGATGGGAGAAGGGTTTCCCCTCTGGTCCATGGCCTCCATGGCATGGGAGGGGCGAGAGCCCCTCTGAGATTGGATTTGTCTCTCTGTCTCATTCTGTTTCTGCGTTTTCTGATTCTGCCCTTTCACCCTTTCTTAAATTCCCGGAGATCCGTAACTCCGATTGGGCTGAATTTTGGACATGATTTTTATCCGGAAATTAGCTTTCTTGTGGCGAAAGAAGGGCACCAACCACCTTACGGGGTGGCCACGAGGGCCCAGGGCGCACCTGACCCCTGGGGCGCACCCCCTGCCTCATGCCCCCCTCGGGCATCGTCTCGCGTTGATTTTTCTTCCCAAAAATCACATATATTCCAAACAAATCTCCTTCAGTTTTTATCCCGTTTGGACTCCGTTTGATATGGATTTACTACGAAGCAAAAAACATGCAATAAACAAAAACTGGCACTGGGCACTGGATTAATATGTTAGTCCCAAAAATAGTATAAAAAGTTGCCAAAAGTATATGAAAGTTGTAGAATATTGGCATGGAACAATCAAAAATTATAGATACGACAGAGATGTATCAGAGCCCAAGATGGCGTCATCACCAGAGCCTTTGGAAGGCGAAGACCATCTATTGTCAGGATAGCCTGTACTAGCTGTCCCTCTTCAAACTGGCCATTGTGGGATCCCATCCCGCCTAATATTTGGGAAGAGGACCCTGGCCTCTATAAATAGGGATAGCCACCACCTTAGAAGGGAGAGAAGAATCCTCGACCGCATTAAGCTCACCAAGCACAAGAGCACCTCTCCTCAGGAGGCTGTTCTTCCCTTGTAACTATTCATCCCCAGCCCAAGAGGCAATCCACCACACCACACTGGAGTAGGGTATTACACCACATCGGTGGCCCCAACCAGTATAAATCTTGTGTCCCTTTGTTCTGCGAGTTCGACACGCTAAGCCTTGAGATTGCGGTGAGGGCGTGAGCTAGAGGGAGGAGATATCTTCATGCGCACCCTAGTGTTTGAACCTCAAGGGTTCTCCGGAACCCGAAATCCGACATTACCCGTTATGAATTACCTTATCACAAAACTATCTGTTACTGATAATTTCAGTGCTTGCAGAGAATACCTTACTGAAAACTGCTTGTCATTTCCTTCTACTCCTCGTTGGGTTCGACACTCCTAATTATAGAAACAACTATGATAGATCCCCTATACTTGTGGGCCATCAAGACTATTTTCTGGCGCCGTTGTCGGGGAGTGAAGCGCCATTGGTAGGTGGAATTTGGTAAGGAAAATTTTATATAGTGTGCTGAAATTTACTGTCACTTGTTACTATGGAACATAATCCTTTGAGGGGCTTTTTCGGGGTATCTTCACCCCGACCAGTAGAGCAAAGAGTTGCTCCACAACCTACTGAAAATTTTTACTTTGAAATTCCTTCGGGTATGATAGAGAAACTGCTAGCTAATCCTTTTACGGGAGATGGAACATTGCATCCTGATTTGCACCTAATCTATGTGCATGAGGTTTGTGGATTATTTAAGCTTGTAGGTATGCCCGAGGATGTTATCAAGAAGAAGGTCTCCCCTTTATCTTTGAAGGGAAAGTCATTGACATGGTTTAGGCTATGTGATAATATTGGATCATGGAACTACAATCGATTGAAATCGGAATTTCATCAGAAGTTTTATCCTATGCATATGGTTCATCTTGATTGTAATTATATGTATAATTTTTGGCCTCGCGAAGGAGAAAGCATAGGTCAAGCTTGGGGGAGGCTTAAGTCAATGTTATATTCATGCCCCAATCATGAGCTCTCAAGAGAAATTATTATTCAAAAAAATTATGCTTGGCTTTCTCTAGGTAATCTCTCCATGCTCGATACTTCTTGTACTAGTTCTTTTATGATGAAGACTATTGAATTCAAATGGGATTTATTGGAAAGAATAAAATGGACCTCTGAATATTGGGAACTCGACGAAGGTAAGGAGTTAGGTATAACACCTAAGTTTGATTGTGTTAAATCTTTTATGGATACCGATGCTTTTCATGAATTTAGCACTAAATATGGACTTGACTCTGAGATAGTAGCTTCTTTATGTGAATCATTTGCTACTCATGTTGATCTCCCAAGGAAAAGTGGATTAAATATCATCCTCCCATTGAAGTAAAAGTAGTTAAACCTATTAAAATTGAAGAAAATACTATCAGTTATAATGTTGATCCTATTGTTCCTACCGCTTATATTGAGAAACCACCTTTCCCTACTAGAATAAAGGATCATGCTAAAGCTTCAACTATGGTCAATAAAAGTAACATTAGAACACCCAAACCGTCTGAGAAAATTAAGGTCGAACCTAGTTTTGCTATGGTTAAAGATCTCTTGTCTGATAATATTGATGGGCATGTTATTTACCTTTGTGATGAAGTTGCTAGAATTGCTAGACCGATACTAAAAATAAACATAGACCTGTTGTAGGCATGCCTGTTATTTCTGTTAAAATAGGAGATCATTGCTATCATGGCTTATGTGATATGGGTGCCAGTGCTAGTGCAATACCTCATTCTTTATATGAAGAAATTATGCATGATATTGCACCTGCTGAGATAGAAGGTATTGATGTTACAATTAAGCTTGCCAATAGAGATATTATTTCACCGATTGGGATTGTTAGAGATGTTGAAGTCTTGTGTGGGAAAGCTAAATATCCTATTGATTTTCTTGTTCTTGGTTCCCCACAAGATGACTTTTGTCCCATTATATTTGGTAGACCCTTCTTGAATACTGTTAATGCTAAGATAGACTGCAAAAAGGATATTGTTTCTGTTGGTTTAGGGGATATGTCTCATGATTTTAATTTTGCTAAATTCCATAGACAACCCGATGATAAAGAATTGTCTAGTAAAGAAGAAATTATTGGTCTTGCTTTTATTGCCGTGCCTCCTAATGATCCTTTAGAACAATATTTGCTAGACCATGAAAATGATATGTTTATGAATGAAAGAAGGGAAATAGATGAAGTATTCTTTAAATGGGGACCTATTTTGAAACATAACTTGCCTGCTGAAATTCTAGGGGATCCTCCTTCACCCAAGGGTGATCCTGTGTTTGAGATTAAACCATTGCCTGATACTCTTAAATATGCTTATCTTGATGAAAAGAAGATATATCCTGTTATTAGTACTGCTAACCTTTCAGAGCAAGAAGAAGAGAGATTATTAAAAACTCCGAAGAAGCACCGTGCTGCTATCGGATATACTCTTGATGATCTTAAGGGCATTAGTCCCACTCTATGCCAGCACAAAATAAAGTTGGAGAAAGACGTTAAACCGGTTGTCGATCACCAACGACGGTTAAATCCTAAGATGAAAGAAGTGGTAAGAAAAGAAATACTAAAGCTAAAGAATGGTAATTGATTTCCGCAAACTAAATAACGCTACTAAAAAGGATCATTACCCTTTACCTTTTATTGATCAAATGCTAGAAATATTATCTAAACATACACATTTTTTCTTTCTAGATGGTTATCCTGGTTTCTCTCAAATACCTGTGTCAAAAGAGGATCAAGAAAAGACCACCTTTACTTGTCCTTTCGGTACCTTTGCTTATAGACATATGCCTTTTGGTTTTTGTAATGCACCTGCCACCTTTCAAAGATGTGTGACTACTATATTCTCTGACTTTTGTGAAAAGATTGTTGAGGTATTCATGGATGATTTTTCCGTTTATGGAACTTCTTTTGATGATTGCTTAAGCAACCTTGACCGAGTTTTGCAGAGATGTGAAGAAACTAATCTTGTCTTGAATTGGTTGAAGTGCCACTTTATGGTTAATGAAGGTATTGTCTTGGGGCATAAAATTTCTAAAAGAGGTATTGAAGTTGATAAAGCTAAAGTTGATGCTATTGAAAAGATGTCGTGTCCTAAGGACATTAAAGGTATAAAAAGTTTCCTTGGTCATGCCGGTTTTTATAGGAGGTTCATTAAAGACTTCTCAAAAATTTCCAGGCCTCTGACTAATCTCTTACAAAAAGATGTTTCTTTTGTCTTTGATGATGATCGTGTAGAAGCATTTTAAATACTTAAGAAAGCTTTGATTTCTGCACCTATTGTTCAGCCACCTGATTGGAATTTACCCTTTGAAATTATGTGTGATGCTAGTGATTATGTTGTAGGTGTTATTCTAGGACAAAGAGTTGATAAGAAATTAAATGTTATCCAATATGCTAGTAAAACTCTAGACAGTGCCCAGAGAAATTATGCTACTACTGAAAAAGAATTTTTAGCAGTTGTATTTGCTTGTGATAAGTCCAGACCTTATATTGTTGATTCTAAAGTAACTATTCACACTGATCATGCTGCTATTAAATATCTTATGGAAAAGAAAGATGCTAAACCTAGACTTATTAGATGGGTTCTCCTACTACAAGAGTTTAATTTGCATATTATTGATAGAAAAGGAGCTGAGAACCCCATTGCAGACAACTTGTCTAGGTTAGAGAATGTTCTTGATGACCCACTACCTATAGATGATAGCTTTCCTGATGAACAATTAGCTGTCATAAATGCTTATCGTACTGCTCCATGGTATGCTGATTATGCCAATTACATTATTGCTAAATTTATACCACCTAGTTTCACATACCAGCAAAAGAAAAGGTCTTTCTATGATTTAAGATATTACTTATGGGATGACCCACACCTTTACAAACAAGGAGTAGATGGTGTTATTAGACGTTGTGTACCTGAGCATAAACAAGAACAGATCCTACGCAAGTGTCACACCGAGGCTTATGGAGGACACCACGCTGGAGATAGGACTACACATAAGGTATTGCAATCCGGTTTTTATTAGCCTACTCTCTTCAAGGATGCCCGTAAGTTTGTCTTGTCTTGTGATGGATGTCAAAGAATTGGTAATATTAGTAGACGTCAAGAAATGCCTATGAATTATTCACTTGTTATTGAACCATTTGATGTTTGGGACTTTTATTATATGGGACCGTTTCCTTCCTCTAATGGGTATACACTTATTTTAGTTGCTATTGTTTACGTTACTAAGTGGGTAGAAGCTATTCCAACTAGTAGTGCTGATCATAACACCTCTATTAAGATGCTTAAAGAAGTTATTTTTCCGAGGTTTGGAGTCCCTAGATACTTAATGACTGATGGTGGCTCACACTTTGTTCATGGTGCTTTTTGTAAAATGCTTGCTAAGTATGATGTTAGTCATAGAATTGCATCCCCTTATCACCCACAGTCTAGTGGTCAAGTAGAACTAAGTAATAGAGAGATTAAATTAATCTTGCAAAAGACAGTTAATAGATCTAGAAAGAATTGGTCAAAGAAACTTGATGATGCATTGTGGGCCTATAGAACTGCATATAAAAATCCTATGGGTATGTCTCCGTATAAAATGTTTTATGGAAAAGCATGTCACTTACCTCTCGAACTAGAACATAAGGCATATTGGGCCATTAAAGAGCTCAATTATGACTTCAGACTTGCTGGTGAGAAGAGACTATTTGACATTAGCTCACTTGATGAATGGAGAACCCAGGCCTATGAGAATGCCAAACTGTTTAAAGAAAAAGTTAAAAGATGGCATGACAAAAGGATACAAAAATGTGAGTTTAATGTAGGTGATTATGTATTGTTATACAACTCTTGTTTAAGATCTTTTGCAGGAAAACTCCTCTCTAAATGGGAAGCTCCTTACGTTATCGAGGAGGTCTATCATTCCGGTGCCATAAAAATCAACAACTTCAAAGGCACAAATCCGAGGGTGGTGAACGGTCAAAGAATCAAAATTATATCTTAGGTAATCCTATAAATGTTGAAACTAATGTTATTGAAACTGTCACCCCGGAGGAGTATATAAGGGACACCTTCCAAAATGTTTCAGCCTCCGAAAAGGAAGAGGTATGTGGTATGGTAAGTAAACCGACTCCAATACAGTTCTAATAGCAATTTTTCTCCGTTTTGGAATATTTAAGAAAATAGGAAAATAAGAAGTAGTCCGGAAAGGACACGAGGCATCCACGAGGGTGGAGGGTGCTCCCTACCCACCTGGGCGCGCCCCACTGCCTCGTGGGCACCACGTGTGCCCTTCGGACTCCGTTTTCTTGCACAATACTTCTTTTGGTCGGTAAAAATTCATTATATAATCTCCCGAAGGTTTTGACCACTGTACCACGCAAATATCCTCTGTTTTTGTTTCGAGTTGTTTCTGCAGCAGATTTAGAGCAAGGTTTCATCTCAAGACTCCGACGGAGAGATCTATGTATCACATCGTATTGCTGACCCAAAGACCTATGGGGACCTATCTCCTTGTGGTCGAACTACGGATGATGAGGATGATGCTAATTTGAGGAGGATCAATGATTCAAGTTTGGAGGAGGAGGATGTTCCTCTACCTCAACCTGGGGATATGCACGTGAAGTTCAAGAAGTCTAGTCTCCCTAAGAGGTCTAAACTGTCTAAAAACCGATCTATTCGTTCTCGTTTTCGATGGAAAAGCAAAGGAGATTTATGTGACAAGATCTTAAAGCTAGAATCGGAGGTCAATGATTTAAAGGAGGAGATCGGTCTTCTCAACTACAATATGAAAAAGTTGAAGGCACAATTGTCATCATCATCGCCATCTCCTTCACCTCCGAAGAAAGAGTCATAAACACATGGGTATGGGCACTCCCCTTGGCAACTACCAAGCTTGGGGGAGTGCCCCAGTATCGTATCACCATCACACTTTTATTTTTACCGTTTTTCTTAGTTTGATCCTTTTCGTAATATCTTGATCTAGTAGAATAAAGTTTTAGTATGATCTAGTTTTGTGTTTTGCTTTATGACCCTTCTATGTAATCGAGTCTGTGAGCTATATATAATAAATATTAGTGTTGAGTCAAGGGCTTTGCCATCTTGCTATGATCTTGAGAAAAAAAGAAGGGGGGAGTAAGAATAAAAAGAAATAAAGAGATCATATTGATCTTATGGAGAGTAATGACTTCACCTATAAAGAGTATGATGAATAAAAGTTGTTGAGAGTTGACAAACATAGTTTTGGTCATCGTTGCAATTAATAGGAAGTAATAAAGAAAGAGTGGTTTTCACATATAAATATACTATCTTGGACATCTTTTATGATTGTGAGCACTCATTAAAATACGACATGCTAAAAAGTTGATGTTGGACAAGGAAGACAATGTAATGGGTTATGTTTTCTTACATCCGAAATAAATTATATTGTCATGGATCATCCAACATGTTGAGCTTGCCTTTCACTCTCATGCTAGCCGAATTCTTTGCACCAAGTAGAGATACTACTCGTGCTTCCAAACATCCTTAAACCCACTTTTGCCATGAGAGTCCACCATATCTACCTATGGATTGAGTAAGATCCTTCAAGTAAGTTGTCATTGTTGCAAGCAATAAAAATTGCTCTCTAAATATGTATGATTTATTAGTGTGGAGAAAATAAGCTTTATATGATCTTGTGATGTGGAAGAAATAAACATGACGGACTGCATAATAAAGGTCCATATCACAACTGGCAATATAAAGTGACGTTTTTTTGCATTAAGATTTCGTGCATCCAACCTTAAAAACACATGACAACCTCTGCTTCCCTCTGTGAAGGGCCTATCTTTAATTCTTGTCCTATACTTCATACAAGAGTCATGGTGATCTTCACCTTTCCTTTTTACATTTTATCCTTTGGCAAGCACCGTGTGTTGGAAAGATCTTGATATATATAGCTAATTGGATGTGAGTTTTCATGAATTATTATTGTTGACATTACCCTTGAGGTAAAAGGTTGGGAGGCAATGATACGTCTCCAACGTATCTATAATTTTTTATTATTCCATGCTATATTATATTCTGTTTTGGACATTATTGGGCTTTATTTTACACTTTTATATTATTTTTGGGACTAACCTATTAACCGGAGGGCCAGCCCAGAATTGCTATTTTTTGCCTATTTTAGGGTTTCGCAGAAAAAGAATATCAAACGGAGTCCAAACGGAATGAAACCTTCGGGAACGTGATTTCGGGACGAACATGATCCAGAGGACTTGGACCCTACGTCAATAAATCAATCAAGAGGCCATGAGGTAGGGGGCGCGCCTACCCCCTGGGCGCGCCCTCCACCCTCGTGGGCCCCCTGTTGCTCCACCGACGTACTCCTTCCTCCTATATATACCTACGTACCCCCAAACTACCAGATACGGAGCCAAAACCCTAATTCCACCGCCATAACTTTCTGTATCCACGAGATCCCATCTTGGGGCCTGTTCCGGAGCTCCACCGGAGGGGGCATCGATCACGGAGGGCTTCTACATCAACACCATAGCCCTTCCGATGAAGTGTGAGTAGTTTACCTCAGACCTACGGGTCCATAGTTATTAGCTAGATGGCTTCTTCTCTCTTTTTGGATCTCAATACAAAGTTCTCCCTTATGTAATCTTCTTTTGCCGTGTGTTTGTTGAGACCGATGAATTGTGGGTTTATGATCAAGTTTTTCTATGAACAATATTTGAATCTTCTCTGAATTCTTTTATGTATGATTGGTTATCTTTGCAAGTCTCTTTGAATTATCAGTTTGGTTTGGCCTACTAGATTGATCTTTCTTGCAATGGGAGAAGTGCTTTGCTTTGGGTTCAATCTTGCGGTGTCCTTTCCCAGTGATAATAGGGGCAGCAAGGCACGTATTGTATTGTTGCCATCAAGGATAACAAGATGGGGTTTATTTCATATTGCATGAGTTTATCCCTCTACATCATGTCATCTTGCTTAAAGTGTTACTCTGTTCTGTTGAACTTGATACTCTAGATGCATGCTGGATAGCGGTCGATGTGTGGAGTAATAGTAGTAGATGCAGGCAGGAGTCGGCCTACTTGTCTCGGATGTGATGCCTATATACATGATCATACCTAGATATTCTCATAATTATGCTCAATTCTCTCAATTGCTCAACAGTAATTTGTTTACCCGCCGTGAATACCTATGCTCTCGAGAGAAGCCACTAGTGAAACCTATGGCCCCCGGGTCTATCTTCCATCATATTAATCTTCCAATACTTAGTTATTTCCTTTGCCTTTTATTTTACTTTGCATCTTTATCATAAAAATACCAAAAATATTATCTTATTATATCTATTAGATCTCACTCTTGTAAGTGACTGTGTAGGGATTGACAACCCCTTGTCGTGTTGGTTGCGAGGATTTTTTTTGTTTGTGTAGGTACGAGGGACTCGTGCATGGCCTCCTACTAGATTGATACCTTGGTTCTCTAAAACTGAGGGAAATACTTACGCTACTCTGTTGATCACCCTTTCCTCTTCAAGTGAAAACCAACGCAAGTGCTCAAGAGGTAGCAAGAAGGATTTCTGGCGCCGTTGCCGGGGAGGTCTACGCAAAAGTCAACATACCAAGTACCCATCACAACCCTTATCTCCTGCATTACATTATTTGCCATTTGCCTCTCGTTTTCCTCTCCCCCACTTCACCCTTGCCGTTTTATTCGCCCTCTCTCTCTATCCTCCCTCTCTTTCTCTATTTGCCTCTATTTGCCCATTCCTCGTTTGCTTGTGTGTTGGATTGCTTGCTTGTCACGATGGCTCAAGATAACACTAAATTGTGTGACTTCACCAATACCAACAACAATGATTTTATTAGCACTCCGATTGCTCCTCTTACCGATGCTGAATCTTGTGAAATTAATGTTGCCTTGCTGAAACTTCTCATGAAAGATCTGTTTTCCAGCCTTCCTAGTCAAGATGCCGCTAGCCATCTAAATAACTTCATTGATTTGTGTGATATGCAAAAGAAGAAAGATGTGGATAATGATATTGTTAAATTGAATCTATTTCCTTTTTCGCTTAGAGATCGTGCTAAAGCTTGGTTTTCGTCTTTGCCTAAAAATAGTATTGATTCATGGAATAAGTGCAAATATGCTTTTATCTCTAAGTATTTTCCTCCAACTAAGATCATCTCTCTTAGAAATGATATTATGAATTTTAAGCAACTTGATCATGAACATGTTGCACAAGCTTGGGAGACGATGAAATTAATGATACGTAATTGCCCTAAGCATGGTTTGAATTTGTGGATGATTATACAATTTTTTTGCTGGATTGAATTTTGCTTCTAGAAATCTTTTAGATTCGTCCGCGGGAGGCACTTTTATGGAAATCACTTTAGGAGAAGCTACTAAACTCCTAGATAATATTATGGTTAATTATTCTCAATGGCACACTGAAAGATCTACTCATAAGAAAGTGCATGCGATAGAAGAAATTAATGTTTTGAGTGGAAAGATGGATGAACTTATGAAATTATTTGCTAATAAAAGTTTTTCTTCTGATCCTAATGATATGCCTTTGTCTACTTTGATTGAGAATAATAACGAATCTATGGATGTGAATTTTGTTGGTAGGAACAATTTTGGTAACAATGCATATAGAGGAAACTTTAACCCTATGCCACATCCTAGTAATTCCTTTAATAATTATGGTAATTCCTACAACAATTCCTATGGAAATTATAGTAAGATGCCCTCTTATTTTTAATCTAATATTAAAGAATTTATTACTTCACAAAAGAATTTCAATGCTTTGATTGAAGAAATTTTCTTAAGATTGATGAGTTGGCTAGGAACGTTGATAGAATTTCTCTTGATGTTGATTCTTTGAAACTTAGATCTATTCCACCTAAGCATGATATCAATGAGTCTCTCAAATCCATGAGAATTTCCATTGATGAGTGCAAAGAAAGAACCGCTAGGATGCATGCTAAGAAAGATTGCTTTATAAAAGCGTGTTCTTCTAGTTTCCATGATAATAAAGATGAAGATCTAAAATTTGTTGATGTGTCCCCTATTAAATCTTTATTTTGCAATATGAATCTTGATAATAATGGGACTGAATATGATCCACCTTTACCTATACGACATTCCAAAAATTCGGAGTCTTTAGATCTTGATGCTAAAATTGTTAAAAGTGGGATTGAAGAAGTCAAAACTTTAAATATTGATGAACCCACTATTTTGGATTTCAAGGAATTTAATTATGATAATTGCTCTTTGATAGATTGTATTCCCTTGTTGCAATCCGTGTTAAATTCTCCTCATGCTTATAGTCAAAATAAAGCTTTTACTAAACATATCGTTGATGCTTTGATGCAATCTTATGAAGAAAAACTTGAGTTGGAAGTTTCTATCCCTAGAAAACTTTATGATGAGTGGTAACCTACTATTAATATTAAAATTAAAGATCATGAATGCTATGCTTTGTGTGATTTGGGTGCTAGTGTTTCCACGATTCCAAAGACTTTGTGTGATTTGTTAGGTTTCCGTGATTTTGATGATTGCTCTTTAAACTTGCACCTTGCGGATTCCACTATTAAGAAACCTATGGGAAGAATTAATGATGTTCTTATTGTTGCAAATAGGAATTATGTGCCCGTAGATTTTATTGTTCTTGACATAGATGGCAATCCTTCATGTCTTATTATTCTTGGTAGACCTTTCCTTAGAACGATTGGTGCAATTATTGATATGAAGGAAGGGAATATTAGATTCAAATTTCCATTAAGGAAAGGCTTGGAACACTTTCCTAGAAATAAAATTAAATTACCTTATGTATCTATTATGAGATCCACTTATGGATTGCCTACCAAAGATGGCAACACCTAGATCTATCCTTGCTTTTTATGCCTAGCTAGGGCGTTAAACGATAGCGCTTGTTGGGAGGCAACCCAATTTTATTTTTCTTCCTTGCTTTTTGCTCCTGTTTAGTAATAAATAATTTATCTAGCCTCTGTTTTGGTTGTGGTTTTTTTGTTTAATTATTTTTTGTGCCAAGTAGAACCGTTGGGAAGACTTGGGGAAAGTCTTGTTAATCTTGCTGTAAAAAAACAGAAACTTTAGCGCTCACGAGAACTGCTGCCTTTTTTATTTGGAAAGTGCTATTTAGTTAATTCTTTTTGAATATGATTAAAAGATAAATTCCTCACGTCCAGAAATTTATTTTAGAATTTTGGGGGTTCCAGATTTTGCGTTAGCTACAGATTACTACAGACTGTTCTGTTTTTGACAGATTCTGTTTTCGTGTGTTGTTTGCTTATTTTGATGAATCTATGGCTAGTAAAATAGTTTATAAACCATAGAGAAGTTGAAATACAGTAGGTTTAACACCAATATAAATAAAGAATGAGTTCATGATAGTACCTTGAAGTAGTGTTTTGTTTTCTTTCGCTAACGGAGCTCACGAGATTTTCTACTTTAAGTTTTGTGTTGTGAAGTTTTCAAGTTTTGGGTAAAGATTTGATGGATTATGGAACAAGGAGTGTCAAGAGCCTAATCTTGGGGATGCCCATGGCACCCCCAAGATAATATAAGGACACCTAAAATCCAAAGCTTGGGGATGCCCCGGAAGGCATCCCCTCTTTCGTCTACTTCTATCGGTAACTTTACTTGTAGCTATATTTTTATTTACCACATGATATGTGTTTTGCTTGGAGCATCTTGTATTATTTGAGTCTTTATTTGTTAATTTTCCAAAATAATCCTTGCTGCACACACCTTTTTGAGAGAGACACACATGATTCGGAAATTATTAGAATACTCTATGTGCTTCACTTATATCTTTTGAGTTATATAGTTTTTGCTCTAGTGCTTCACTTATATCTTTTAGAGCACGTCGGTGGATTTGTTTTATAGAAACCATTGTTCTCTCATGCCTCACTTAGATTATTTTGAGAGTCCTACAAAACAGCATGGTAATTTTCTTTAATTATTTGAGGCATTCAAGATTAAATAAATAAAATTTTCTTATGAGTGTGTTGAATACTATGAGAAGTTTGAAACTTGATAATTGTTTTGAGATATGGTGATGGTGATATTAGAGTCGTGCTAGTTGAGTAATTGTGAATTTGAGAAATGCTTGTGTTGAAGTTTGTGATTCCCGTAGCATGCACGTATGGTGAACTGTTATGTTAAGAAGTCGGAGCATGATGTATTTATTGATTGTCCTCCTTATGAGTGGCGGTCGGGGACGAGTGATAGTCTTTTCCTACCAATCTATCCCCCTAGGAGCATGCACGTAGTATTTTGCTTCGATAACTAATAGATTTTTGCAATAAGTATGTGAGTTCTTTATGACTAATGTTGAGTCCATGGATTATACGCACTCTCACCCTTCCACCATTGCTAGCCTCTCTAATACCGCGCACCTTTCGCCGGTATCATACACCCACCATATACCTTCCTCAAAACAGCCACCATACCTACATATCATGGCATTTCCATAGCCATTCCGAGATATATTGCCATGCAACTTTCCACCGTTCCGTTTATCATGACACGCTCCATCATTGTCATATTGCTTTGCATGATCATGTAGTTGACATTTTAGTTGTGGCAAAGCCACCGTTCATAATTCTTTCATATAAGTCACTCATGCATCATTGCTATCCCGGTACACCGCCGGAGGCATTCATATAGAGTCATACTTTGTTCTAGTATCCAGTTGTAATCATTGAGTTGTAAATAAATGGAAGTGTGATGATCATCATTCATAGAGTATTGTCCCAAATAAAAAAAGAGAAAGGACGAAAAAAAGAAGGCCCAAAAAAATAAAAATATATAAATAAAAAGGGGCAATACTACTATCCTTTTTTCCACACTTGTGCTTCAAAGTAGCACCATGATCTTCATAATAGAGAGTCTCCTATGTTATCACTTCCAACGATGTGCTTCCTCAAAATGCCCTAGGTCTTCGTGAGCAAGCAAGTTGGATGCACACCCACTTAGTTTCTTTTTGAGCTTTCATATATTTATAGCTCTAGTGCATCCGTTGCATGGCAATCCGTACTCACTCACATTGATATCTATTGATGGGCATCTCCATAGCCCGTTGATACGCCTAGTTGATGTGAGACTATCTTCTCCCTTTTTGTCTCCTCCACAACCACCATTCTATTCCACCTATAGTGCTATGTCCATGGCTCACGCTCATGTATTGCATGAAGATTGAAAAAGTTTGAGAACATTAAAAGTATGAAACAATTGCTTGGCTTGTCATCAGGGTTGTGCATGATTTGAATACTTTGTGTGGTGAAGATGGAGCATAGCCAGACTATATGATTTTGTAGAGATAACTTTCTTTGGCCATGTTATTTTGAAGAGACATAATTGCTTAGTTAGTATGCTTGAAGTATTATTATTTCTATGTCAATATTAAACTTTTGTCTTGAATCTTTCGGATCTGAATATTCATACCACAATTAAGAGAATTACATTGAAATTATGCCAAGTAGCATTCCACATCAAAAATTCTGTTTTTATCATTTACCTACTCGAGGACGAGCAGGAATTAAGCTTGGGGATGCTTGATACGTCCCCAACGTATCTATAATTTTTTATTGTTCCATGCTATATTATATTCTGTTTTGGACATTATTGGGCTTTATTTTACACTTTTATATTATTTTTGGGACTAACCTATTAATCGGAGGCCCAGCCCATAATTGTTGTTTTTGCCTATTTTAGGGTTTTGCAGAAAAAGAATATCAAACAGAGTCCAAACGGAATGAAACCTTCAGGAACGTGATTTTCGAAACGAACATGATCCAGAGGACTTGGACCCTACGGCAAGAAATCAATCAGGAGGCCACGAGGTAGGGGGCATGCCTACCCCCTTGGGCACGCCCTCCACCCTCGTGGCCCCCCTGTTGCTCCACCGAAGTACTCCTTCCTCCTATATATACCTACGTACCCCCAAACTACCAGATACGGAGCCAAAACCCTAATTCCACCGCCGTAACTTTCTGTATCCACGAGATCCGTCTTGGGGCTTGTTTCGGAGCTCCGCCGGAGGGGGCATCGATCACGGAGGGCTTCTACATCAACACCATAGCCCTTCCGATGAAGTGTGAGTAGTTTACCTCATACCTACGGGTCCATAGTTATTATCTAGATGGCTTCTTCTCTCTTTTTGGATCTCAATACGAAGTTCTCCCCCTCTCTTGTGGAGATCTATTCGATGTAATCTTCTTTTGCGGTGTGTTTGTTGAGACCGATGAATTGTGGGTTTATGATCTAGTTTATCTATGAACAATATTTGAATCTTCTCTAAATTCTTTTATGTATGATTGGTTATCTTTGCAAGTCTCTTCGAATTATCAGTTTGGTTTGTGTAACATCCCAAATTTTTAGTTTGGAATGTTATACATTAGATCATCACTGCATATCATATTTTATTTGCTTTTGGCCTGATCCAGAAATTCTACGCAACTCAAGGACCCACGGAGAGAGTTGGGGATTTCGTTATTTTCATATTTGAGTTTTCTCAAATTTTGAAAATAGGATCATTTGATTTTATTTATTTTATCTTCAATTAGTTCTATTATAAAAATATGAGAGAGGGAATAAAATGACTTTCCCAAAATAAAGAAATATTGAATATTTGATAAAAAAATCAAATAAGATTTTATTTCGGAGTTTTTGGCTAGTTTATCTGAATTTAGGAAAAATTGCATGTTTTTCAAAACTGCATTTTAGGGCCAAGAAAATGTTCATCTCGTTCTAAATATTTTATTTAGGCGGTGAAAATTTATTTTGGCATTTTTAGAATTTTATTTTATTTTCTAGAATTTCTCTTTGTTTCGGTAGAATTGTTTTTTTTTAAGTACTGCGCGCCCGACTAGGCCGAAGGCCCAGCCGAGCCAGGCCAGGCCCGTGCCGCCGCCGCCTTCTCCTGCGGGAGACCGACCCACCACCACCGCCGAGTCCGGCCGGGGCACGCCTCCTGAGGCCGACCCCGACCCGACGCCCCCTTCCCCAAGCCGACGCCCCCCCTCTTAAATACCGCCGCCGCCTCACCCCGCCACCTCGACCCGCCCCGCCTCCCGCAGCAGCCCGCCGCCGCCGACGCCCGCGCCGCCCGCCGCCTCACCCCGCCGGAGCCCCGAGCCGCCGGTTTCCGATGAGGTAGCCGCGCCGTTCGCCACCGGTTTTCCGAAGAAAACCGATCCAGTTTTTTTGAAAACCCTAGGTTTTTTATTAGATCGGTTTTATCAGTTCACTTATTTAGCGAGCGTTCGCTCGTTCGTCCGTTTTTACGGACGAGTTCACCGTTTAGTTTCAGATAACGAACGTTCGTTCATTAATCTATTCGTCAGTTTTTTCTTTTTCTTGGATTTTTCGCGATTATTTCTGATCGTGATTTCTGATCCGATTTTCGTTTTAGTTTAACTTTTCGCTCGTTTATCGGAATCAGGTGATTCAAGCGCCTAGAGTTTCGTCTCGAAACCCTCTTTCCGTTTAACCAACTCAAACATGTTTTTGCTTCTGTAAAATTTGACTTAGGTCCAGATTAGTAATCAAAGTTTGTTTCTTTCGCCGTTTGACTTTCGTTGTTTCGTTCAATTTGTTTCTTTCTGCAAACCAAAGTTCTTAAGTTGAACTTTCTGGTTAGATCTCTTATTTGAGTTTTACATGTGCATTAGATGAGTACTTATGGTATGCTTCTTTGTTTGTTTGCGTTAGAGTACCCGGAGTGCGCCGCTTGCTACTTCGAATCTCTAGGTTTCACGGATCATCAGCAAGGCAAGTAACACTTTGATCATACCTCTTACTACCCAGTTTTATTGCATTAGATCAATCCTCAAACAATTGCATGAATAGGATCTGATTAATATGTGGGTTTTGGGAAGTAGTTGAGGTAGTACCTATTACCTGTTTTATTATCAAACCCTGGGAGTTACTTCTATGTTTGCTTATGCCATGCTATGCTTGTATACGTGGATTGGGTTTGAGAGTATTCATGACAGATGTGAGATTGTTTAATTAATGGTTAAACTTAAGGTGGCAACTTAAATACACATCTGGGTGGATTGAGGCACCTGGGTATCCCAGCGATTGCCTGTTTTTCTTTATGGACCGCCACCCAGGCTCAAAGGGATCATGAGATTATTCATACTAGAAACTTCCATGTGCAGCCACAAGCTACTATGGGCTCTAGCATAGTTGATTAAGTCATGCGAACTCTTACAGTGGTAGACTAGAAGATGTAGGGGAAAGTAGGTGTAACGGTCTACCCGATCGTAAGGTGCCAGCGCTTCTGAAAGACTATGTCTCGGTCATCCGTTTCTCAAACACCATGTAGTGCGAGAATTCCAACGGAGGAGATCGAGTCTTGTGGGGAAAAGTGCACAAACCTCTGCAGAGTGTATAAACTAATCATGGTTAGCCGTGTCCCCGGTTATGGACGTCTTAAGTATCTAGTACTTGGATTATCATGTGAATCTCATCATGTGACTTTAATTAATTTTGTTGGATTTTAATGATGATTTTTAATTGGGATTGAGAGGGTGTCTGCACTCTCAATGTTTAACAACCACCATGATAGTTAAATAAAATTTATTCCTTTGCAGTGGGGAAAATTGGCTTTGCGCAAACTGTAACCATAGGGCTTTCCACCAGCCATATATGCATGTAGTATAGACTATTTCCGTTCACTACTCTCTATGTGTTACATTGCCAGCATATTCCATGTGCTGACCCGTTTTCAGGCTACAACGTTCATGTTGCAGACTTTCCAGACGACGAGTAAAGAGCCTTAGGTCGTGGTTCTATACTCAATGGTGTCGTTGGAGTTGATGGACTCACTTATCTTCCAAGCCTTCCGCTGTTATCGTTATTAGATGGCCTTAAGCCATATTACTTGTAATAAGTTCTCTTTTGAGACACTCGATGTAATAAGTGTGTGATTGCTACTCTGTTATAAATCCTTCAAGTACTGTGCGTGTCAGCATTACTGATCCAGGGATGACACTGAAGCACAGAGATCGGACTTTTTGAGGTCTGGTCATTACAGTTTGGCCTACTAGATTGATCTTTCTTGCAATGGGAGAAGTGCTTAGCTTTGGGTTCAATCTTGCGATGTCCTTTCCCAGTGACAGTAGGGGCAGCAAGGCACGTATTGTATTGTTGCCATCGAGGATAACAAGATGGGGTTTATTTCATATTGCATGAGTTTATCCCTCTACATCATGTCATCTTGCTTAAAGCGTTACTCTGTTCTCTTGAACTTGATACTCTAGATGCATGCTGGATAGCGGTCGATGTGTGGAGTAATAGTAGTAGATGCAGGCAGGAGTCAGTCTACTTGTCTCGGATGTGATGCCTATATACATGATCATACCTAGATATTCTCATAATTATGCTCAATTCTGTCAATTGCTCAACAATAATTTGTTTACCCGCCGTGAATACCTATGCTCTCGAGAGAAGCCACTAGTGAAACCTATGGCCCTCGGGTCTATCTTCCATCATATTAATCTCCCAATACTTAGTTATTTCCTTTGCCTTTTATTTTACTTTGCATCTTTATCATAAAAATACCAAAAATATTATCTTATCATATCTATCAGATCTCACTCTCGTAAGTGACCATGTAGGGATTGACAACCCCTTATCGCGTTGGTTGCGAGGATTTATTTGTTTGTGTAGGTACGAGGGACTCGTGCGTGGCCTCCTACTGGATTGATACCTTGGTTCTCAAAAACTGAGGGAAATACTTACGCTACTCTGCTGCATCACCCTTTCCTCTTCAAGGGAAAACCAACGCAAGTGCTCAAGAGGTAGCAGGCAACACTATAAGCCCCTATCTTCCTCTGTGTCCGATTAAAACTTCATACCCATAAGTATTGTGTGAGTGTTAGCAATTGTGAAAGACTAAATGATAGTTGAGTATGTGGACTTGCTGAAAAGCTCTTATATTGACTCTTTCCGATGTTATGATAAATTGCAATTGCTTCAATGATTGAGATTATAGTTTGTTAGTTTTCAATGAAGTTTCTGATTCATACTTGAAATTGTGAATGAATTCAATGTTGCTGTTATAAGAATGATCATGATGCCCTCATGTCCGTATTTTATTTTATCGACACCTCTATCTCTAAACATGTGGACATATTTTTCGATATCGGCTTCCGCTTGAGGACAAGCGAGGTCTAAGCTAGGGGGAGTTGATACGTCCATTTTGCATCATGCTTTTATATCGATATCTATTGCATTATGGGCTGTTATTACACATTATGTCACAATACTTATGCCTATTCTCTCTTATTTTACATGGTTTACATGAAGAGGGAGAATGCCGGCAGCTGGATTCTGGGCTAGAAAAGGAGAAAATATTAGAGACCTATTCTGCACAACTCCAAAAGTCCTCAAACTCCACGGAAGTCAGTTTTGGAATATATAAAAATATTGGGTGAAGAAAGCACCAGAGGGGGGCCACCCACCATCCACGAGGGTGGGGGCGCGCCCCTGCCTCGTGGGCCCCCTGGCAGGCCTCCGGTGCCCATCTTTGGCTATATGAAGTCTTTTTCCCTGGAAAAAAATCATAAGCAAGCTCTCAGGACGAAACTCCGCCGCCACGAGGCAGAACCTTGGCGGAACCAATCTAGGGCTCTGGCGGAGCTTTTCTGCCGGGGAAACATCCCTCTGGGAGGGGGAAATCATCAAGGTCGTCATCGCCATTGATCCTCTCATCGGGAGGGGGTCAATCTCCATCAACATCTTCACCAGCACCATCTCATCTCAAACCCTAGTTCATCTCTTGTATCCAATCTTTGTTCCAAAGCCTTAGATTGGTACCTGTGGGTTGCTAGTAGTGTTGATTACTCCCTGTAGTTGATGCTAGTTGGTTTATTTGATGGAAGATCATATGTTCAGATCCTTTATGCATATTAATACCCCTATGATTATGAACATTAATATGAGTTGTGAGTAGTTACGTTTGTTCCTGAGGACATGGGAGAAGTCTTGCTATAAGTAGTCATGTGAATTTGGTATTCGTTTGATATTTTGATGAGATGTATGTTGTCTTTCCTCTAGTGGTGTCATGTGAACATCGACTACATGACACTTCACCATTGTTTGGGCCTAGGGGAAGGCATTGGGAAGTAATAAGTAGATGATGGGTTGCTAGAGTGACAGAAGCTTAAACCCTAGTTTATGTGTTGCTTCGTAAGGGGCTGATTTGGATCCACATGTTTCATGCTATGGTTAGGTTTACCTTAATACTTCTTTTGTAGTTGCGGATGCTTGCAAGAGGGGTTAATCATAAGTGGGATGCTTGTCCAAGGAAGGGCAGTACCCAAGCACCGGTCCACCCACATATCAAATTATCAAAGTATCGAACGTGAATCATATGAGCGTGATGAAAACTAGCTTGACGATAATTCCCATGTGTCCTCGGGAGCGCTTTCCTTTATATATGAGTTTGTCCAGGCTTGTCCTTTGCTACAAAAAGGATTGGTCCATCTTGCTGCACCTTGTTTACTTTTATTACTTGTTACCCGTTATGAATTACCTTATCACAAAACTATTTGTTACCGATAATTTCAGTGCTTGCAAAGAATACCTTACTGAATACCGCTTATCATTTCCTTCTGCTCCTCGTTGGGTTCGACACTCTTACTTATTAAAAGGACTACGATAGATACCCTATACTTATGGGTCATCAGGTACACAACATAGCATACTTTATAGAACCTATGACTGAGGCATAGGGAATGACTTTTCATTCTCTTTCTATTTTCTGCTGTGGTCGGGTTTTAAGTCTTTACTAAACTTCACACCTTCCAACACAGGCAAGACCTCCTTCTTTGACTGTCCCATTTTGAAATACTTCAAAAAACTTGTCAAGGTATGTACTCATTGAAAAAAATTATCAAGCGTCTTGATATATCTCTATAGATCTTGATGCTCAATATGTAAGCAGCTTCACCGATGTCTTTCTTTGAAAAACTCCTTTCAAACATTCTTTTATGCTTTCAAGAAAATTCTACATATTTCCAATCAACAGTATGTCATTCACATATACTTATCAAAAAGGTTGTAGTGCTCCCATTCACTTTCTTGTAAATACAGGCTTCACCGCAAGTCTGTATAAAACTATATGCTTTGATCAACTTATCAAAGCATATATTCCAACTCCGAGATGCTTGCACCAGTCCATAGATGGATCGCTGGAGCTTGCACATTCTGTTAGCACCTTTAGGATTGACAAAACCTTCTTGTTGCATCATATAAAACTCTTCTTTAAGAAAACCATTAAGGAATGTAGTTTTGACATCCATTTGCCAGATTTCATAAAATGTGGCAATTGCTAACATGATTCAGACAGACTTTAAGCATCGATACGAGTGAGAAAATCTCATCGTAGTCAACATCTTGAATTTGTCAAAAACCCTTTTCAACAAGTCGGGCTTTGTAGATAGTAACACTACTATCAACATCCGTCTTCCTCTTGAAGATCCATTTATTCTCAATGGCTCGCCGATCATCGAGCAAGTTCACCAAAGTCCACACTTTGTTCTCATACATGGATTCTATCTCAGATTTCATGGCTTCAAGCCACCTGTCGGAATTTGGGCTCATCATCACTTCCTCATAGTTCGTTGGTTCGTCACGGTCAAGTAACATGACCTCCAGAACAGGATTACCGTACCACTCTGGTGTAGATCTTACTCTGGTTGACCTACGAGGTTCGGTAGTAACTTGATCTGAAGTTTCATGATCATCATCACTAACTTCATCATGATGTCGACTACACAACCTTATTCTTGTAGACGTTGTTGGGCCTCCAAGTGCAAGGGTTTGTAGGACAGTAGCAAATTTCCCTCAAGTGGATGACCTAAGGTTTATCAGTCCGTGGGAGGCATAGGATGAAGATGGTCTCTCTCAAACAACCTTGCAACCAAATAACAAAGAGTCTCTTGTGTCCCCAACACACCCAATATAATGGTAAATTGTACAGGTGCACTAGTTCGGCGAAGAGATGGTGATACAAGTGCAATGTGGATGATAGATATAGGTTTTTGTAATCTGAAAATATAAAAACAGCAAGGTAACTAATGATAAAAGTGAGCGAAAACGGTATTGCAATGCGTTGAAACAAGGCCTAGAGTTCATAATTTCACTAATGCAAGTTCTCTCAACAATAATAACATAATTGGATCATATAACTATCCCTCAACCAGCAACAAAGAGTCACTCCAAAGTCACTAATAGCGGAGAAAAAATGAAGAGATTATTGTAGGGTACGAAACCACCTCAAAGTTATCCTTTCTGATCGATCTATTCAAGAGTCCGTAGTAAAATAACACGAAGCTATTCTTTCCGTTCGATCTATCCTACAGTTTGAACTAGAATAACACCTTAAGACAAAAATCAACCAAAACCCTAATGTCACCTAGATACTCCAATGTCACCTCAAGTATCCATGGGTATGATTATACGATATGCATCACACACTCTCAGATTATCTATTCAACCAACACAAAGAACTTTAAAGAGTGCCCCAAAGTTTCTATCGGAGAGTCAAGACGAAAACGTGTGCCAACCCCCCATGCATAAGTTCACAAGGTCATGGAACTCGCAAGTCGATCACCAAAACACACATCAAGTGGATCACGTGAATATCCCATTGTCACCATAGATAAGCACATGCAAGACATACATCAAGTGTTCTCAAATCCTTAAAGACTCAATCTGATAAGATAACTTCAAAGGGAAAACTCAATTCATCACAAGGAGATAGAGGGGGAGAAACATCATAACCAACTATAATAGCAAAGCTCGCAATACATCAAGATCGTGCCGAATCAAGAACACGAGATAGAGAGAGAGAGATCAAACACATAGCTACTGGTACATACCCTCAACCCCAAGGGTGAACTACTCCCTCCTCGTCATGGAGAGCACCGGGATGATGAAGATGGCCACCGGAGAGGGATTCCCCCCTCCGGCAGGGTGCCGGAACGAGTCTAGATTGGTTTTCGGTGGCTACAGAAGCTTGCGGCGGCGAAACTCCCGATCTAGGTTATGTTCTGGAAGTTTGGGTATATATAAGAGGTTTTGGAGTCGGGAACAAGTCAGGGGGATCCCCGAGGCGGCCACGAGGTAGGGGGCGTGCCCAGGGGGTAGGGCGCGCCCCCACCCTCATGGGTGCCTCAGGACTCTTCTGGCCCATCTCCGGTACTCCGTGGGCTTCTTCTGGTCCAAAAATAAGCTCCGTGAAATTTCAGGTCAATTGGACTCCGTTTGGTTTTCCTTTTCTGCGATACTCAAAAACAAGGAAAAACAGAAACTGGCACTAGGCCCTAGGTTAAAAGGTTAGTCCCAAAAATCATATAAAATAGCATATAAAACATCCTAGATAGATAATATAATAGCATGGAACAATCAAAATTATAGATACGTTGGAGACGTATCACCTCACTAATTGGTGTAGGCATCATTGGAACTGATTTCAGTGATGAGCTACTTTCCAATTCGAGAGAAGGTACAATTACCTCATCAAGTTCTACTTTCCTCCCACTCACTTCTTTCGAGAGAAACTCCTTCTCTAGAAAGGATCTACTCTTAGCAACAAAGATCTTGCCTTCGGATCTATGACAGAAGGTGTACCCAACAGTTTCTTTTGGGTATCCTATAAAGACGCACTTCTCCGATTTGGGTTTGAGCTTATCAGGATGAAACTTTTTCACATAAGCATCGCAACCCCAAATTTTAAGAAACGACGGCTTAGGTTTCTTGCTAAACCACAGTTCATACGGTGGCGTCTCAACTAATTTTTAGACGGTACCCTATTTAATGTGAATGCAACTGTCTCTAATGCATAACCCCAAAACGATAGTGGTAAATCGGTAAGAGACATCATAAATTGCACCATATCTAATAAAGTACAGTTACGACGTTCGGACACACCATTACGCTGTGGTGTTCCGGGTGGCGTGAGTTGCGAAACTATTCCACATTGTTTCAAATGAAGACCAAACTCATAACTCAAATATTCACCTCCACGATCAGATCGTAGAAACTTTATTTTCTTGTTATGATGATTTTCCACTTCACTCTCAAATTCTTTGAACTTTTCAAATGTTTTAGACTTATGTTTCATCAAGTAGATATACCCATATCTGCTCAAATCATCTATGAAGGTTAGGAAATAACGATACCCGCTGCGAGCATCAACACTCATCGGACCGCATACATCAGTATGTATTATTTCCAATAAGTTAGTGGCTTGCTCCACTGTTCCAGAGAATGGAGTCTTTAGTCATCTTGCCTATGAGGCATGGTTCGCAAGCATCAGGTGATTCCAAAAGCCCATCAGTATGGATTTTCTTCATGCGTTTTACACCAATATGACCTAAATGGCAGTGCCACAAAATAAGTTGCACTATCATTATTAACTCTGTATCTTTTGGCATCAATATTATGTGTATCACTGTGATCGAGATTCAATAAACCATTTACATTGGATGTAAGACCATAGAAGGTTTTATTCATGTAAACAGAACAACAATTAGTCTCTGACTTTAAATGAATAACCGTATCGCAATAAACATGATCCAATCATATTTATGCTCAACGCAAACACCAAATAACATTTATTTAGTTCCAATACTAATCACGAAGGTAGAGGGAGTATGCGATGGTGATCTTATCAACCTTGGAATCATTTTCAACACATATTGTCACCTCGCCCTCAACTAGTCTCTGTTCATTTTGTAACTCCTGTTTCGAGTTACTAATCATAGAAAGTGAACCAGTATCAAATACCCAGGGGCTACTATGAACACCAGTAAAGTACACATCAATAACATGTATATCATATATACTTTTGTTCACTTTGCCATCCTTCTTATCCGCCAAGTATTTGGGGCAGTTCCGCTTCAAGTGACCATTTCCTTTGCAGTATAAGCACTCAGTTTCAGGCTTGGGTCTAGCTTTGGGCTTCTTCATGGGAGTGGCAACTTGCTCGCCATTCTTCTTGAAGTTTCCTTTCTTTCCCTTTCCCTTTTACTTGAAACTAGTGGTCCTGTCAACCATCAACACTTGATGTTTTTTCTTGATTTCTACCTTCGCCAATTTCAGCATCGCGAAAAGCTTGGGAATCGTTTCCGTTATCCCTTGCATATTATAGTTCATCACGAAGTTCTAGTAACTTGGTGATACTGACTAGAGAACTCTGTTAATCACTATCTTATCTGGAAGATTAACTCCCACTTGATTCAAGTGATTGTAGTACTCAAACATTATGAGAACATGCTCACTGGTTGAGCTATTCTCCTCCATCTTGTAGGCAAAGTACTTGTCAGAGGTCTCATACCTCTCAACTCGGGCATGAGTCTGAAATACCAATTTCAGCTCTTGGAACATCTTATATGCTCCTTGGCGTTCAAAACGTTTTGAAGTCTTGGTTCTAAGAAGTGAAGCATGGTGCACTAAACTATCAAGTAGTCATGATACTGAGCTTGTCAAACATTCATAACGTCTGCATCTGCTCCTGCAATAGGTCTGTCACCTAGCGGTGCATCAAGGACATAATTCTTCTGTGCAGCAATGAGGATAATCCTCAGATCACGGACCAAGTCCGCATCATTGCTACTATCATCTTTCAACATAGTTTTTCTCTAGGAACATATCATAAATAAAATGGGGAAGCTACAGGAGCAATTGATCTACAACATAGATATGCAAATACTATCAGGACTAAGTTCATGATAAATTTAAGTTCAATTAATCATATTACTTAAGAACTCTCACTTAGATAGACATCCCTCTAGTCATATAAATGATCACGTGATCCAAATCAACTAAACCATGTCCGATCATCACGTGAGATGGAGTAGCTTTCAATGGTGAACATCACTATGTTGATCATATCTACTATATGATTCACGTTCGACCTTTCGGCCTCAGTGTTCCAAGGCCATATCTGCATATGCTAGGCTCGTCAAGTTTAACCCGAGTATTCTGCATGTGCAAAACTGGCTTGCACCCATTGTATGTGAACATAGAGCTTATCACACCCGACTATCATGTGGTGTCTCAGCACGAAGAACTGTCGCAACGGTGCATACTCAAGGAGAACACTTATACCTTGAAATTTTAGTAAGGGATCATCTCATAATGCTATCGTCGTACTAAGCAAAATAAGATGCATAAAAGATAAACATCACATGCAATCAAAATATGTGACATGATATGACCATCGTCATCTTGCGCCTTTGATCTCCATCTCCAAAGTACCATCATGATCGCCATTGTCACCGGCATGACACCATGATCTCCATCATCTTGATCTCTATCAACGTGTCGTCACATGGTCGTCTCGCCAACTATTGCTTTTGCAACTATTTCTATCGCATAGTGATAAAGTAAAGCAATTATATGGCGCTTGCATCTTATGCAATAAAGATACAACCATAAGGCTCTTGCCAGTTGCTGACAACTTTTAAAAAACATGATCATCTCATGCAACAATTTATATCTCATCACGTCTTGACCATATCACATCACAACATGCCATGCAAAAACAAGTTAGACGTCATCTACTTTGTTGTTGCAAGTTTTACATGGCTGCTATGGGCTTCTAGCAAGAATCGTACTTACCTACGCATCAAAACCACAACGATTTTTCGTCAAGTGTGATGTTTTAACCTTCAAAAAGGACCGGGTATAGTCAAACTCGATTCAACTAAAGTTGGAGAAACAGATACCCACTAGCCACCTGTGTGCGAAGCACGGCGGTAGAACCAGTCTCATGAACGCGGTCATGTAATGTCGGTCTGGGCTGCTTCATCCAACAATACCGTTGAATCAAAGTATGACATGCTGGTAAGCAGTATGACTATTATCGCCCACAATTGTGTTCTACTCGTGCATAAAACATCTACGCATAGACCTGGCTCGGATGCCACTGTTGGGGAACGTAGTATTTCAAAATTTTGCCTACGATCACGCAAGATCTATCTAGGAGAATCATAGCAATGAGCGGGGAGAGTGTGTCCACGTACCCTCGTAGGCCAAAAGCGGAAACGTTAAGTAACGTAGTTGATGTAGTCGAACGTCTTCGCGATCCAACCGATCAAGTACCGAATGCATGACACCTCCGCGATCTGCACACATTTAGCTCGGTGACGTCCCTTGAACTCTAGATCCAGCTGAGGCCGAGGGAGAGTTTCGACAGCACGACGACATGTTGACGGTGATGATGAAGTTACCGGCGCGGGCTTCGCCTAAGCACTACGATAATATGACCAAGGTGGAAATCTATGGAGGGGGCATCACACATGGGTAAGAAATCAACTTGTGTGTCTATGGGGTGCCCCTCTCCCCTGTATATAAAGGAGGGGAGGAGGAGGAGGGTCGGCCAAAAGGGGTGCGTCCAAAGGAGTAGGAATAGGTTTCCCCCTTTCCTAGTCCAAGTAGGAGACAAAGGAAGGAGAGGAGAGGGAGAAGGAAAGAGGGGGGCGCCGCCCCCTCCCTAGTCCAATTCGGACCAGCCCATGGGGGGCGCGTGGTCTTCCCTTGTGGCCCTTCTCTCCTTTCCACTAAGGCCCATGAAGGCCCAATACTTCCCCCGGTGAATTCCCGTAACTCTCCGGTACTACGAAAAATACCCGAACCACTCAGAACCTTTTCGATGTCCGAATATAGCCTTCCAATATATCGATTTTTACGTCTCGACCATTTCGAGACTCCTCGTCATGTCCGTGATCTCATTCGGGACTCCGAACAAACTTCGGTCATCAAATTACATAACTCATAATACAAATCGTCATCGAACGTTAAGCGTGGGACCCTACGGGTTCGAGAACTATGTAGAAATGATCGAGATATATCTCCGGTCAATAACCAACAGCGGAACCTGGATGCTCATATTGGCTCCTACATATTCTACGAAGATCTTTATCGAACAAACCACATAACCACACATTGTTCCCTTTGTCATTGGTATGTTACTTGCCCGAGATTCGATTGTCGGTATTATCATACCTAGTTCAATCTCGTTACCAGCAAGTCTCTTTACTCGTTCCGTAATGCATCATCCTGTAACTAACTCATTAGTCACATTGCTTGCAAGGCTTATAGTGATGTGCATTACCGAGAGGGCCCAAAGATACCTCTCCGACAGTTGGAGTGAAAAATCCTAATCTTGATCTATGCCAACTCAACAAACACTATCGGAGACACCTTTAGAGCATCTTTATAATCATCCAGTTACGTTGTGACGTTTGATAGCACACTAAGTGTTCCTCCGGTACTCGGGAGTTGCATAATCTCATAGTCATAGGAACATGTATAAGTCATGAAGAAAGCAATAACAATAAACCAAACGATCATAGTGCTAAGCTAATGGATGAGTCTTGTCCATCACATCATTCTCTAATGATGTGATCCCGTTCATCAAATGACAACACATGTCTATGGTTAGGAAACTTAACCATCTTTGATTAACAAGCTAGTCAAGTAGAGGTATACTAGGGACACTCTGTTTGTCTATGTATTCACACATGTACTAAGTTTCCGGTTAATACAATTCTAGTATGAATAATAGACATTTATCACGATATAAGGAAATATAAATAACAACTTTATTATTGCCTCTAGGGCATATTTCCTTCAATTTGGTGGCGGATTTTCCTTCTCTTTGAAATTATCTGAATCTTGCTTTCTAATTTTGAATTGTTTTGGTGGCATGGGTTTCCTCCCCCTGTTACCAAACTAGTAAGCATGCACGTGCAACGCCCGTCTCCACAATTCAATCCATTTTTTGAATTTCACAATTATTTATTTAGTTCCCTTTTCTATTGGTTTTGTTCATCTACACCTTTTTAAATTCAAAAAACTATAGAAAAAAATATGATATGTGCTATTCCCAAAAAAAGAGAGGAAATGTGACATACGTAATGAATGGGGATTATCTAGGATTATAAGTACACCATTTTGTTAACTATCCCCGAGACACTAACATAATTTTTTGAAGTGCATTGTTTGACCATACACACAAGAGTAAAGAGCTTATTTGAAAAGTGTGCAAAAAGGGATCTTCAGATATATTGTATCAAACAAAGAGTGAGTCTGCCAAATCAAAATTCAGAAACTAAGACTTGATAATAGCATCCATTAGCTGCCATATATATATCATCACTTCTAATAATTAACCTCCAGGAACTCTTCCTGTCGAGAGAACTATACAACAAGACATGAAAAGGAATTGCATGCTTAGACCAAATAATTACTAATCTTGAACCATAGCTTCAGACCAAATAACCAAATAACTAACACGCAGCTGGTGAAATCAACTACAATATTCCCAACAATATGAACATATTTTCGATGCAAAACAACTACATACACATAATTTGGTGTCCAAGATTTGGCATCTTATCAATTCGTCCAAGCTTTCCATGTGGCTCCGCATCTCGTTCTTATTCTCTCGTTGCAACAGCAAAACAGAAGAATGTTATTGCTGCAATTTTTACATTTCAAAGTACCACAAATACACCTCATACTCGGGTTTGTACAACAATAGGATGAAACTATTGCTATGTAAATATATTTTTTGTCAAGAGACTTGAAATATCCTAGATTTAATGCTTATACAAGTTCAGTTAAAATGGTTTAACAAGTGTACAGACTACAGACTGAACTTATTTTGACTGCCTAGATTAATCAAAAAATTGGGGGGTTTCACACCAACTGACCGTAGTATCAAATACCACATACCAACTCATGTAGTAATATACAACAAAAATAGTAGAAGAAAACAATACAGTGACAGAATGACTATAGGTAGCAGACGTGCATAGAAAGGCATGGGCAAAAAAATCGATGATTTTCATCACATAGTAATCATGCACATGCAACACACGTGTAACCATAGGAAGAAATATACTCATTCAATCCTATTTAGTAGGTAATTATTAAATAAAATCAACAAAATAATATACAGCAGAATCCACGTCAAGTGGAACTAACAACAAGTCATATGTTGTCTTAAAAAACATGATGTGAAATAAATCTAGTCATACGAAAATCAGTTACCAACAATTGGATTTTCCTTTTGCTAGTAGCTAGAAACCTGAATTGGTGCTCAGCGGCTCACAGAGATTAATACTATGTTTTTTGGTGGGGGTTGCCACATTATTCTTTAAATATTTTTTTACGGAGCCTAGAAAATCCAACTTACTGTTGTGGCCCATATATCTTGATCTGTCGGACACGGGTGTCCCTCTCATTCAGGTGATTGGCCAACACCGTGACTTGGAGCATAAATGTGTGAATGAATGTTTCTCTGTACATGAAAGAAAAAGAGTTCTGCAACTGTCCTGCAAAGGCAGTAAAATTAAGTTGTGGTATCCAAATAGTATCATTATCCCATTCAATTAGTTTCCACTCTTAAGAGATGAAAAGGCTGAAATCCTCATGTATTTTCAGTAGCAAATTGTTATGTCAAAGAGGAAGCTAATATGACATTAATAGACTGAAATGAGTTAATTGCAGCATCAGATATGCTTGACACTTTGACAGAACGTTAGTAACACTGTTAGCACTATGAAGAATATATTATTTGGAAATTCTATAACATAAATGCATAGTATGTGATCAGATCGTACTGTGAGTCTCTGAGCTACCTTTTGAAATTCAAATGCTAGAAGTACTTGTATGATTATCCTACAATTACAAATGCATACTTGGAATAATGAGAAAATTATGGTTCAGACTCAAAGTGTCAGGCTGAATGACAAGAGCGAATCAAACAGTAAAAATCATGGTGCAGGAAAATAGCAACACAGATCAAGAAAAAATTGGGGCTGAATATTGTAAAACACACATAAGCAAAAATCATGTACGCTGTTAAAAACCGCTAACCTATCTAATGATGGTGTCCCTAGCCGGTCTTTCTCTCTCTCTCTCTCTCTCCCCCTCCAATGTAAGCTACACACTTTTGAAAATAGAAAAGAATTTCTCTGATCCGGTCCAAGCCTAATCGAACAGCGCCCTGCAAAATGTCTAGTGGTGCTTGAGAACGTCCTGGACAGACGGAATATGCCGACAGAACGACAGTTGCCTTATCTTGAACAGCATCAGCCGATGCAAATGGATCGACCTAAGCATCTCATTGCTGAGAGATGAAGTACAAAGTATACTATAAGACCAGATTTTTCTTCGGACAGGGACAGGAACACATGCCTTTTCCAAACATGAAAGTTGTGCACTGAATCACATTCATGCTTCTGAAAATTCAGCGGCAAGTTGGTAGGGATTATCAGAAGAAAGGTATGAAGCACGGGAGCATGGAAACTGAAACACAGAGCGCCAGAGATAGAGAGGTCAATCAGAGGAACTCGTCGAACATGTGGTGGGCATCCACGCACCATGTGCGGCCTCTGCCACCACCCTTCCCTAGGGCGTTCACTCACCGCGCTACAACGGTTATGGAAGGCGGAGCAGCGGCAGTCGCTCCCGTCCTTGGCTGTGCGGAAGAACGCTGGCGGTCGTGCATAGGAACAGCAAGAGCAGCTTCCGCGACGTCGGCTGTGCGGAAGAATGGCGACAACATCATCTTGTGCTGATTCCTGCGCCCCCGATGTGTGCTAGCTGAAGATTGTACTGATGATCCTCGCATGTGGGTAACAGCAGCGGCGATTCACCGATTTCTAAAGTGGCGGCGGGGGCGTCCAATCTCATTGTCAGATGAGGCGGCTTCTGCGGCAGAGACATGGAGCACCGGCGGCGAGGGCGTTCAATCTTCTTGTTAGATGAGGCGGTTCCTGCGGTGGAGACATGGCGCGCCGGCGGCAGGGGCGTGGCGGAGACATGGAGCGTCGGCGGCTGCGTGCGTGGGGAGGCATGGGCGGAGGCCAGAAGAGGAGGGCGCTGGCGAGGGGGCGGCTGGGAGGAGGAGGGATCGTGGGGAGGGATATCACGGACCGACCCATCGCGCTTCGATTGGCAGACCGTGGCAGAACATTTACCGTGAGCCGTTCGATGGGGGAGGCAGACCACAAAGTAATATTGACTCTTAGATTTTGTTACTTGGATCAGATCGAAGGATCCTGGTTAATCTGTGTACATTTTGTGAGGTGATTTTAGGGGAACTTAAGTTTGCTTTTTTAATAGTAGTAGAGATGTGGTAGAAACTTGTCCCATGTGTTTGTGAAATTCCCCTCCCCTAATGTTTGTGGCCCTATATTTTCTTTACCATGCAACCAAACAAAGCCTAATAAGTGAAATAGACAGTGGCCAATAGATCTGGTTTTGTTAATCTCGCAGGGAGCTTTCACGGTTAGGTAAAGCTGGTTCCTGCGTGCATCGTGGACGGGCACAAAGAGAAAAGGACACATGAAACCCCTTTTATATATCTCCCACAAAAAAAAGGGAGAAAAGGTCGTATTATCGGCAAGAGTTTTCGGCGGTGCGATAAAGCCATGGACGCAAGCAACCGCGTCCGGCCGGGCCGGCGCCGCTCAGCCGACCCCGCAATCCCCGCCCGCACCGCTTGACCAAAACGCCCCGTGCCAACAACTGTAACGGACCAACCTCCGTCGCCACCAGGTCGCGCCGCACCTCTCCAAAAAGTCCAAACCCCGTCGCAAAAAGTCTGCTCTCCCCCTCGCTTCTCTCCCATCTCTGCCATCCCCTCCGCTTCTCCCCTTCGGGCAAAAAAATAATCGAAAACCCCCGACTCCGCCGAGCGAGCATCACCTTTCCGCCGCTGCTCGCCGCACGCCGCCCCGCCGACCGAGACCCTCAGGCCCGCCCCACTCTAGCCCGCCCGCCCGCATGGCTGCCGATCGCCGGCCCGGCGTCTGAGGGAGCGGGCGGCTGCGCTCGGGGGCCAGTCCGGCGGCGCGATGGAGCTGTCCGGGAGCCCCGGCACGTGGAGCGGCCTCTCGCTGCGGCTCGGCCAGTTCCTCTTCGCCGCCGCGTCCGTCTGCGTCATGTCCTCCGCGATCGGCTTCGCCAACTACACCGCCTTCTGGTAGCTCCCCCCGCCCCCTCCCCCCAAACGCTCGGATTTGTGCCCTGCCTCTCTCTCTCTCTCTCTCTCTCTCTCTCTCTCTCTCTCTCTCTCTCTCATGCCCGGTAGCCGTCCTCAGTAGCTATCAATTAGCAAAGTGTATTTGGGCATGGCAATTTAGAAAGCTTCAGCAGCATGATGCATTCGTTTTGTTGGCATTCACTAGTTGCTCGCTGTACTTTGGGTGGGGAAATGTTTCGCAATTAGGTTTTCCTTGGAAGCACATCTGCAGCGCCCATAAGTGATAGGATCTCAAATTCTGAGTAGCGATTGCCTTGAACTGATCAGCATTTGGTGATTGAGGCTGCAGGTTTGACTTGAAACCGCCAGGAGCGAACAATCTGGGGCTGCATCTGCTGAATATGTCAGCTCCTTTATAGGATCTGCGCAGCAATTCCCTTCAAAAAAGGTTGAAAGGAGGGATGCCCTTCAGAATACCATGTGCCAAAGATCTGTCTTGGTCAGAACCATTTATTGCTTGAGATAGTGCAAGGCTATCAGTTTCAACAATAGCTGGCTGGTTGATCCATTGAGCCGTTAGCTGAAATCCTTCTATGCACGCCCCCATCTCAGTTTACAGAATGCTTGCACATTAGGAATATACCTCAGGCTGACAGCACAGCATGTCGCAAATTGTTAGATCAAACTGGCATCCACATTCATTTTTGACCTGGCCAACTTGTGGAGGTTCCAGGATCAAATGTGTATCAGAAGTGCCCTAACTTAGGTTAGGCTCCTCAATAGCCATCATGCCAAGGTTCCATTTACCCTTCAGATCATGCATTTGGCTTGCTTGCTGAATACCACATACAGAATGAACATAGCTTTCTAGAAATTGCACTGATTCAGCAATCGGTGTATTACCCTTGCTACACACAACATCATTTCAGTGATGGCAAGCTTTCCAGAATAAGAACATTAGTTTTAAAAAGCACCAGGCCTTAATTGTGCGTTTTGCCACTGCCTTGCGCTTTTCTGACCAAAGTGCACGAGGATGCGCAGATTAAGCGCTAGGCGTGTTGCTATCTCCTAGAGCTTGTAGCCCTGTACGCACTTAAGCGCCCGCCTAGGCATGCCTTTTTTAACTATAATTATTGCTCTATACTGTCATCAACTGAGTCTAGAAGATGGCGTGACCAGTCAGGGCCAGATGTGTACTGTATCCCTTTGGCTGGAATTGCTGGGAATGTGACACTGACCAGGCCACAAGAGCTCAACCACCTGGACCGGATCACAAGGACATACAATGCACGCGGTCACCATGTTCTTTGTGCGCGCTGTGATCGACTGTTATTTGATATTCTGTTGTAACGTGGAAATAGCACTAGCTCCCTTGACTGTGTATATAAGCACATCTTGTACATCAATACAATCATCAGTGAGAAGCTTATCAATCTCTCTTGGCACAAGAGCCCAAGTTCTATCCTCCTGCTTCCGCTATGAGCTCCCGGCGTGGTCACCGCCACTCCTGCTCCCTTGGCGAAGATGACGTCGTCTTTTCAATCCACCTCGCGTCAAGCCTGTCGCTGCTCCCCTTGTCTCCACCCTAGTACTTCCTCTAGTAGTCAGCGCCAGCAGGTGTCCAGCGGGCATCCCTGTCCGTGAGCTGCGCAGCACCGCCAATACCATCTCCCTCTCCAACATGGCCTTGCCTTCCTAGGCTCCCGTTGCACCTACTCTGTACATGCAACAATACCCCCTTGGTGCGCTCTCGATCAGTGAGTGCGATCAACTCGAGTAGAAAGTGGGCCGGGCCTGAACAAAGCTCAGGAACGACACCTTTGCACAGGAAGTACAGTGTCCATCACCTAGAAGCGTCGGCTCAGTCCACGGAGCTGCAGGGTGTGAGCGCGGTCGGAGACGGGCTCCTCCACATCGTCTAGGGCGTCTGCCAAGTGGGCGGCGATGGTCATGTCGCCTTGGACCGTAGGATGGAACTCAGGCCGAGGTGGACGGTCCGGCTGCGCTGTCGCAGAAGTGTGCGGCTGGTTGCAGTCCGGGGACATGATCACATTGTACTGTCATCAAAAAATTGTGGCATAGATCTACAGTAAAATCATGATGTCGTCAATCCACCAGACCATACTCGTGCAGGGGCTCGGACTCCTCCTTGAGGTGATCCTCCACATTGAACTTGTAGAGGACGAAGAAGAACATCTGGCGCCACTTCCAGTAGTTGTTGGTTTCGAGACTGAGCTTGAATGGGATGTAAGAAGTATTGCTGATATGATGCATGGAAGGAGCAGGGACAAGGGGACCTGGGTGAGGAAGCAGCGCCGGTGGGGGGTGAGGGCATTGGAAGTAAGGTGCAACTCACGAATGATGCTAGCTTGGGTAAGTGGTCAGCTGTCGCCAGCAGGACCAGCGATGCCGGTGGCTGGAGTAGGCTGCATTGCCTAGGGGACAGGCGCAGGGGCGACGCGGGGCGGGGTGAAAATGGCGTTGGCGTCCCTGAGCAAGTTGCTGCAACAATGGGTGCGTGGGGCGCTCATGGCGGAAGGTGAGAATGATTTGAACTAGGATGAAAACGGAGTGGTAAATTTCTGGATATTCCACAGAAAAACGGAAACAAAGTGAAAATACGGAAACCAAAACGGAATATTGTGAAATGGAAATTGAAATGGGAAAACGTTTTCCGGTGGAGCATCCATGGAAACGGATCTGTGAGTATGAAACTTTCTGTTTTTACCATGGCGGCCTGGGGCGGGGTGAAGACAACTGTGGCATCCCCAAGCGAGCGGCTGCGACAATGGGTGCGTGGGGCGCTCATGCGGAACGTGAGAAGGATTTGAACTATGACAAAATGAAATGGACACTATCTGGATTTTCCACGAAAAACAGAAACGGAGTGAAATACGGAAACAAAAACGGAATATTGCGAAACAGAAACAAAAATGGAAATGGAAAAGTGTTCTCCGGTGGAATAGCCACGGAAATGGATTCGTGAATATAAAGCTTTCTGTTTTTACCATGGCGGCGCGGGGTGGGGTGAAGACGACATTGGCGTCCCCGAACGAGCGGATGCGACAATGGGTGCATGGGGCGCTCATGGCGGAAGGTGGGAAGGATTTGAACTAGGATGAAAACGGAGTGGTAACTTTTCGGATTTTCCATGGAAAAATGGAAACATAGTGAAAATACATAAACCAAAATGGAATATTGTGAAACAAAAATTGAAATGGAAGAACGTTTTCCTGTGGAATATCCATGGAAATTGATCCGTGGATATAAAATCTTTTGTATTTACCATGGCGACACGGGGCAGGGTGAAGTTGGCGTTGGTGTCCCTGAGCGAGCAGCCGCGATAATGGGTGTGTGGGGCGCTCATGGCGGAAGGTGAGAAGAATTTGAACTAGGATGAAAATGGAGTGGAAACTTCCGGATTTTCCAAGAAAAAACGGAAACAAAGTGAAAATACGGAAACAAAAACAGAATGTTGCGAAACGAAAACGGAAATGGAACAACGTTTTCCGGTGGAACACCCATGGAAACGGATCCGTGAATGTGAAACTTCCTATTTTCACCATGGCGACACGGGGCGGGGTGAAGATGGTGTTGCCGTCCCTGAGTGAGCGGCTGCCACAATGGGTGCTTGGGGCACTCATTGCGGAAGGTGAGAAGGATTTGAACTAGGATGAAAATGGAGTGGAAACTTACCGGATTTTCCACGGGAAAAAGGAAACAAAGTGAAAATATGGAAACCAAAACAGAATTTGTGAAAGGGAAATTGAAATGGAACAGCGTTTTCTGGTGGAACATCGACGAAAACGGATCCTTGAATATGAAATTTTCTGTTTTTACCATGGTGACGCGGGGCATGGTGAAAAGACGACGTTGGCGTCCCCTAGTTAGCGGCTGCGGCAATGGGTGCGTGGGGACGCTCATGACGGAAGGCGAAAAGGATTTGGACTAGGATTAAAATGGGGTGGAAATTGTCCGGATTTTCCAGAAAGAACGGAAACGGAGTGAAAATACGAAAACAAAAACGAATATTGCGAAATGGAAACGGAAACGGAAATGGAACAGCATTTTCCGGTGGAACAGCCATGGAAACGGATCCGTGAATATGAATCTTTCTGTTTTTGCCATAGTGACGCGGGTTGGGGTGAAGATGGCATTGGCATCCCCGAGCGAGCGGCTGCGAGAAAGGGTGCGTGGGGCGCTCATGGCGGACAGTGGGAAGGATTTGAACTAGGATGAAAATGGAGTGGGAACTTCCCGGATTTTCCGTGGTAAAACGGAAAGAGTGAAAATACTGAAACGAAAACAGAATATTGCAAAAGGAAATTGAAATGGAACAGCGTTTTCCGGTGGAACAGCCACGGAAGCAGATTCGTGAATACGAAACTTTCTGTTTTTACCATGTCTACTATGTGGCTCAGTCCAGCACTCAATAAAACTCACGTTGTGGCCAATAATGGCAACACTAATATCTAATAGAATCCTCACCCATCCTCACTATTGTCCAGGAGCCTCTGTTTGGCGCGGCTGGTTTATGAGTTATACCACCGGCTTAGGAGTCACCAAAAGTTGTTGTGGTCATATCAATTGAAATAGTTTGCTTGTGATTTTCTCAATTGTTAAAGGGGTCTTTTGGTTCCGGCGAACATCTGGTTTTGTATCTGCTGTACACCGTATTTGATTTGTATCTGTTTCCAGTAGTATTTATCTCCCTATTCATTTCCTAGGTTTTTGCATTCGTTATGAAAATAAATGTGGCAGCACTCAGTTCCTTCTGTTTCCGCTCCGTTTCCATCCATATTTGAACATGCGACTGATACCAAGTTAGATGGGGGGAATTCTCTATTTATTGCATTGACCAACACGGGTGTGCTTATGTACACTTGAGAGGTACATGAGGATTACACGTTACAACGGAAACACAGATGAGTGCCGATCATGGCACGCGTGGGAGCGTGGGCGAGTGTGTGCACCTGTACGCCGTGGGAACCGGTCCTGGAGGTTGGCCTCCCAAGAGTGAGTCTGTAACGGGTTTCTAACATTTAACCACTTGACCCTTCTTGTGCCACTCTTTTAACCCAAAAAATCCAAACTTGCCAGTCTGTTAAGTAAAATTGTATGACAAGCCACACGGGTAGTATATCAGAACTATTATCTTGTTCTGTGTGTGATACCTAACAGCCTTTTAATGACGAGCATTCATCTGTACTAAGGTTGAATATTGGTGTAGATGCATACATTTTTTTCAAGGACATCTGCCATGGAGCATTCATTTGTGTATGCGTGTGCTTATAAAACATTTGTGGATGCAACTTCCTGTGGCCATGTAGTGATAAATTCATCAGCCTTTTGCATTTGGGAGTATATAGCCTTCATAAAGCTTACAACATGCTCTAATTTGTGCCACAAATGTGTTCATTTTAACTCAGATTATGAACTGGTAAACATTTTTTTATTACAACATGCTCTAATTTGTGTAACAAATGTGTTCATTTTAACTCTCAGATTGTGAATTGGTAAACGGTTTGATTATAACTCTCAAATTTCAGCTACTTGATTGCATCAATGGGACTACAAGCACTCTGGAGCTTGGGACTTGCGTGTCTTGATGGCTATGCTTTGAGAATGAAAAAGGAACTCAACAGTGCTGTTCTCGTGAGCTTATTTGTTGTTGGAGATTGGGTAATTCCTTGATTGTTTGTCAGGATTTTGCATTCTATGTTGCATTGCCTTATTTTCGTCCTACATAAATTACCACAATTTGAAAGCCAAACCAGAACCCTTTAAAGTTCTTTCAATTTCTTTGGCCTTGTTATTTAAATTATTTCATCTTGTATTAAGACATCAATCTAGCCAACTTTATGTTGAGTATTGTAGACTGGTATACTTTCGGCTACAATGCATCTCTGTCACAACCAGCACTCTATGTTGGTGAAGTTGAATCTTGTTTTATTAGTTTCAGTTAATATAGTATACTTTAAGGCCACATCCAGTTAAATAGAACCAATTTGAGGCAGACCTGACAAAAAATTACAAGTGCTTGAAAGTCTTTTTATGAACTGCAATTCAGTTGCAGGAGTTTCATTAGGACCTAGGCCCATCTAGTCACATTCTGCAGTTCACATTAATTTACATTCGGGTCACATGTCTATAAAAACATGTTACGCCTCTGATGTTTCAGCCAGATATTCCTTTGAAAGTACTGAGGCAATCATTCTCTATGATGCAGGTAACGTCGATCCTGTCGTTCGCCGCTTCATGCTCAGCAGGAGGCGTCGTTGTTCTCTTCGACAAGGATGCGTACTTCTGCAGCAGGGACCCGCATCTCCCCTGTGGGACATTTGAGCTTGCGACCGCGTTTGCATTCCTTTCCTGGGCGCTTAGTGCCACATCTGCCCTTGTGATGTTTTGGCTCCTCCTTCATCTTGATTAGATATGTAGGAGCTCTGTCTGTACCTAGTGTTGTTTGGTCCTGTCTGGTTATATACCGACTGATGTGTCAAGCAGACTACATAGGAATAGACTGCTAATTCCAGAGAATAGATGGGCAATGGTCGCAAGTTCCATGAAGTCTTAAATTTTAGAGCCATGCTTCAGTGTTTCGGGCCAAAGATAACTTGGTTCCTGGTATGGAGTCTTGCTGTTGATTAACTCATTTTGCCCAGTGAACATGGCACACTGGACACTGGTCAAAAATAGAAAAATCGACGCTGGACAACATCATAAAGAGTTGCATATACGAATGTTCTGCTACGTGATTTAATCCAAACAGAAATTGTGACTTAACAACGATTCCGAGAGACAAAACTATCTACCTATTGTCAGGCATTGCAAAAGTCTCTGGGTAATTCAATTTGAAAAGCGTACTGATATCGAACAGCGCTTATCTAAAGAATCCGTGGACAATGACTTGCAACTCCGAAAGTGGTATAATTCCAGTTCTCACCAGTTGCACGATCTCAGGTCTCCCTGGAAATTACAGCGCAAGATGCAACTTTGTCGATTTGCAGAAAAGAAAGAAAGTAACAGGTACAGCTTTACACATTCAGACTGTTGTGGCCAAACCTAACCCTTTCAGCGATCTATATGGAAAAACAATCTGACCAGTCCCGTCCACAGAATCTGCTGAGTTACAAGAGGTACACAGAGGGACAAGTAGCATGGCCTAGAGCGGTTTACATCTTCTCATCTTTGTGTCTGCTATTGCAGAAGTAAGTCACTTCGACTTGTTGATTGAGATGCCTGCACAAGAACATTCGGACCCACAACCCATCCAGTCGTTGGTCATAAGGAAATTGACAGCTGAAGTCACAAAAGTGCAAAAGCTTCCCAGCACAACAGGATCAGCAAACTAGCGGTCGATACTCGTCCAGATCTCATGATAACACACCAACACCCATTGTAGTAACTGATTTGTCAGCGGCAGAATTGAGCAATACCCAGCCTACACAAAATTTTCAGAAAGCGGTTTCGGAATGCTGTTCATATCCTTATGCTGCAAGGCTGATAGCGCTAGATAGCATATTATCAGAATCAGGAGCTTCATACTCAGCAAAGTTAAAATTCACCTTCAAAGGCATTGTTCTTATTTATCCTTTCTGTGTCATTACACTTTCTGCGAACAGAGAAAATGAAGTAAACAGGCCGACATCCCCACAACGCTATACTAAAGCTGGAAGTGGATCTCAATGGGAAACAACACTGGAAATGACTAATGCACATACATTCTCATCAGTTTAACAAGTCCCGCAAGTTCCACATATATTAAGCTGTTTACAGTATGCACTAGAACAAAGACGCCACACAACATCGTTCCTAAAAGCATTTGTGTGCAGTGAGCTCACATGACGATCTCAGGCTTCAGGATGCTTGACTTGATCTCCTTGTGCGGGAGAACAACACCGCCATTGCTGTAGACCTCGTCACCTACATGTACGTCTTCTCCCAGGATAGTCATGTTCTCTATGCGTGCCCATTGTCCGACCGTTGAATGCCAGCCAATAATGCTGTTTGAGATGCACGCATGCTTCTTAATGCGTACACCACGCATCACCGTGCATCGGGAGAGCCTCACACCATCCTCCACGACGCATCCAGGTCCAATAGCAACATCAGGACCAATCAGGCAACCCTCCCCAATCTTGGCGCTCTCGTGCACCAGGACGTTCCCAACAACATGTGCTCCGGCAGCCAGCTTGGCAGCTGACTTCTTCCTGAGTGAATCTAGATAAAGACGCAAGCCAGTGATGTAGTCCCTTGGCTGACCAATATCCATCCAAAAGCCTGGAAGGACCATGGCGTACAGCTTTTGATCAGCCGCAATTCGAGGAAAGACCTCTTTCTCAATTGAAGTTGGCTTCAATTCGATGCGGTCCAGGACAGATGGATTTAACAGGTAAATTCCTGCATTGATCTTGTTGCCTACAAATATTTTTGGCTTCTCTACAAATCTTTCCACAACTCCAGTTGTGTCCTCCGTAACCACAACACCATATTTCGAAGGTTCATCCACCTATATTTAAGAGGCAGTCAGCTTACATATGAGTTAATTATACACAAGAGAGTGGTAAAAGAAAGGAATTACCTTAGTGACCATAATTGTTGCCTCACCGCCATGGCTCTTGTGAAATTGTATGAGCTCAGCAAATGGGTATTCACTTATGACATCACTGTTGAGGACAAAGAATGGCTCGCCAGATCCATCCACAAGCTTGTCCCTTGCCAGGGCAAGAGGACCAGCAGTTCCCAAGGGTTCAGTCTCCTGGGAGCATGTGATTGTGATGCCAAGCTTATCCTCAAAATCCTTCAAGAAATTAATCATGACCTGAAATAGACAAAGCACAGCAGTTGGACTCCGAAGTTAAATACAGATAACTCCATGAGATGAGAGAACAACAAAGACAAATGATCTCATGTTTTACCTCTGGGCGGTAGTTGATGGCTAAAATAACCTCTGTAACCCCAACATCTTTCAAGGCTTCAATCTGCACAAATTGGTAGGTTTTAATCAATAAATTTTTCTTTCCTCGAATCTGCACAACTTGTTCTGCATTTGTGACAACAAAAGAAGGGGAAATCCTGATGGTGACACACAAAGGTTTTTCCCCAAGCAACCACCAAAGCTAGTAAGGGAATTGATTAACGTTTGCAGGGCGAAAGATTTCTTAGCTCCCATCAGTCTGAACACATTGAAATGCTACCAATGGCAATTGGTTACAAAAGTTAGAGCATCATCTACTCCCTCCGTTCCTAAATATAAGTCTTTTTAGACATTTCAAATGGACTATAACATACGGATGTATTTAGACATATTTTAGAGTGTAGATTCACTCACTTTGCTCCGTATGTAGTCACTTGTTGGAATCTCTAAAAAGACTTATATTTAGGAACGGAGGGAGTACATGACTACTAAGGGTTTGAAGTTTAGCTATTGCTGTTACGGTAAGGCGAATGATGCGCAACACCAGCAGGATTAACTCGCACACAACTCACTGGCTCACAGCACCATAGTACACAATCTCTATCAAGCGCAGCCGCAGCCGTTTGTCTACCTGGTGCAGAATCATGGGCTTGTTGGCGAAATCGACGAGGGGCTTGGGGAAGCTGAGCGTGAGAGGCCGGAGGCGGGTCCCGAAGCCCCCGACGAGGATGAGCGCCTTCATGGCGAGGCGTCCCCCTTCTTCCTCCCCTCTGATCCCTGCAGGCCAGGCACCGTAAACAGAATTAAAATCACACTCACAGTTGCACCGATCTGCGGGGAGCCGGATCAACCGGGAACCGACTGGGAGGGGGAAGGATTGGAGGAGAATCTGAGGGGCGGATGCCTCACCTGGATGAGGAAGGAGCCGACGGGGTCAGATTCGGAAGCAGCGCCGAGCGACCTTGTTTTGGCCGGTCGGTCGCCTGTTTCTTGCCCCCTCGCCAAGACCGGGATGAGAATATGCCAGTGGTATCCCGGGTACCGGACTGCCAAGATGAAGGCCTCGGGGGGTTTGGGTTGGGTTGGCACGAGGAAATACCAGCGTCAGGGTCGCCTTTATATAGGGAAATCCGTCGCAATAGACCACGAGGAGATTATAAGGATCAAATCAAATCAACAGGCGAACCAACCTGTGCTTGAATGGTTAGGTACACAATAGTATTCTGGTTCACCGGAATTAAATCTTATTGTTTATATTTATTCTGAACTTATTTCAGAATTTTCGACGATACGCGTTCAGTTGGAAGAAACGTATCATTCAACACTTTTTTTTATGCTCCATTGTCTCATTTCTCAGTTTATGTCTATGTGCATTATGACAAGTTTTATGTCTATACGATACACAATAAGTGAGGAGAGGATAAAATCATATCTTATATGGACATGGTCTCTGCGTCACCCATAAAATGATCTTGTAAAATCTGTTGCGGAAATATAAGCATATACAAAAGAGAAAATCGGTGCAATCTTCAACATTCAATAGAGTTGACGTATGGGATGCACAATCTTTTTCTCCAAGATGAATATGGCCATGATTTCAAGCCAAAAGATTAAGTTGTTGTACTGTATGTACACATCTATATTAAATTTAGAAAAATACACAAAAATGTTTAATTTGAAGAACACCCGATTTGAGGGGCCATAATTCATGTCATGCGCGACATCAAGAGAAAGTGAACATGTAATGCAGGAGTATACATGGAATTTATAGATTAAAGAAAGAGGGGAACCCGAGAGCACCAAGTTCCCGTCCGGCAATCAATTAACTAGTTGAGTTGTTGGGTTTGTCTCACTGGATTCACTCTTCCGGTTGCTGGGGAGGATCCTCCTGCACAGCGACCATTTTTCCACCGTCTGCTGGATGGCAGGCTGGGGCGATCCCCGTCGATCCGCTTAGTTGTTTTTCATATATAAAAATGTCATAAATCAAAGAAAAACACTTTATTATAAATATTATGAAACAGAAGAAGAAAAACTATTTAAAAAATGCCATGCTATGAATTTATGAAAAAAGCCATCTCTAATATTAGAAATTAATCATGGATGATAGATAATGTATTTAAACTTGTCATGGTCCTGTAAATTTGACTTGCCATGTCAACAAAAGAAGAAAAATGCCATAATATTAGGAAAAAAATGCCATGTACCTAAAATAAGGCATCTCTTAATAATAGAGAAGTCATCTCTTAATATAAAAATATCATCTCTTAATATAAAATGTCATGTCTTAATAATTTAATATGCCATCTCTTTAATACAAAAATGCCATCTCTTAATAATTTAAAATGCCATCTCTTAATTAAAAAACATCATCTCTTAATAATGAAAATGCCATCTCTTTAATATAAAAATGTCATCTCCTAAGATAACTAGAAAAACACCCGTGCGTTGCAACGGGGCCACATTAACTTAAAGAGTTCAATATTAATATTCTCATACATATCAAGTTACATTGGCGACCTTTTTTACCATCAAATCCTCACACACACACTCTTTCCCTCCATCTTCCTCACTCTCTCTCCCCCTCTCCCTCTCTATCTCTCCCTAACACACACACACACATATCCATCTTATTAGGTAAGGGACCATAATCCATCTATTTCACATACACGCTAGTGCATAACAATATGGATTATGTGTATTATATTTGCCACCACAACTGAGGGAATTAATTTCATGTAAATCGGCCAGCCACAGCTCCAAGAATACGCGGAGGAGGTGGCCTGGGTCGGCGTCGGTGCCGTCCGGCGCGGGTCACGGGCCCGCTTCCAAGTGCGTCTGCACGCCGGCCACTCACGCCGGGTCTTTCAAGTGCCGCTTCCATCGCACCAACTC